>NC_056732.1:878090740-878273240 GCF_019279795.1 Protopterus annectens
TGTTAGGTAGGGGTATGACATCAATGACTAGGGTGGGTTACTGGCTATACTGTAACTGTACTTCACACTCATTGCAATGGATGACATATTTCTGCATGCATTAGCTTGATATGTACCCCCTGGCAAGGCTGTGCATTGGATCCCAAACAGTGAGCCGAGTACTGGTGTATACTGGTGTGTCATATGGAGTGTGGTAGGCACTGTCAGCCAGTTGTGGGCTGAGCACTGATATGTGGTATTGAATGTGTGTATCCTCTGACAGACAAACAGATGCTATATATGGCAGTTAACTGATATCTGTACTGTATAATGTTAAGTGTGCCACATGACTTGCTCACACATATCGTTTACTTGTCTTCCAGGCTTATGGCTCATCACAGGAACCCCTGCTACACAGCTGCAGAGGAACAGGAAATCCACCACAGCCTGGTTCAGAACTATACCTTGCTGTTTTCAAGGGCCAGCCAGCACCAGCAGGAGCATACTGCAAAGTGGCAAGAACTTGTTCATCAGGTAAATGACATAGGCATGCATAACCGGACATATGAGCAGGTACGCCATCACTGCAGTGATTTAATTAGACATGTCCGGCGGCGTGCGTCTGTTATCCACAGACAACAGCTTGCCACAGGTGGTGGGGTGGCCATACGTCCCGCCCCCTCAACAGAGTGGAGGAACTGCTGCTAAGTATGGTGGCTCCTGGCCTACAGCAACAACATCACACATGTGTCGTCATGGAGGCCAGAGCCACCCAGCATAGTGACATGGAGTGTGCAGGTAACATGCCCTAGCTGTAGACTACTGTTACCTGTATTGTTAGATTATGCATGTGTGAGATGTGTACTGTGTTTAGCAGTTGTGCTGCCTATTGTGTGCTATACTGATAATTTGAATAGTATCTGTACACCTATGCCTGTTGTTCTACTGTAGTTTAGCACACTCACAGTAGCAATGCCACAGTTGTGGCCACTGACAAACTGTGTCATATTCTTGCAGGTCCCTCTGGTGTGACAGCAGGGCAGACGTTACATGCTGGTGAGTGTGTTAACACTTTAAACTTGGTATTGAACTGTGCATGTCATAGGTGAGGTGTAGGCCATGTACACATAACACACCTACGCATAATGCATGCTGTGCATGTTTGCTGTGAGACGTGAAACATCTCAGTAATGTCAGTAGCTGCCTCAATCACATGCAATGCACAGAGCATCAGACACAAATGTGGCAACACTGTACTGCACATTGGATAGGCATAGTTGACACACATGTACAAAACATAACACGTTTGTCATACGCAGTACACCTCAACATGCTACACATAGTGTAACCGGACACCCGCTGCCAAGTCACACTTCAGTATCTCACATGTCATCCACACACCACACATACTATACCTGAGGGGTAGGGGCCTAGCATGGGGCTGTGCAACACTCCTCAACTCATAACACAGTCATGTTAGGCAATGCTCCCTATTGGACACCTCACACACCCTTGTGCAACGTGGCTGTGTAATTGTGAACTTAGCCACAGCACTGCAGTTCAGGTACAGCATGCTAGGCGGTAGTCTAGCACACTTTAGTGGCCTGGAGTGACCACATGATGCATGATGATGATGGCTAATGGTACTACACCCCATACTGTTACAATGGTCATGTCCAGGATTGGTATCCCATCACGTATACATGCACCACTCATCCTGTGTGTGTACATAGCATGCATGTGCTACACCTGTGTCCACAATTATCTGCTACAGACACAGACACTGCAATCAGACATGGAAATCCGTGTGACACACAGATAACACACACAGCCATGGTATGTATACCTGTGTGTGATGGTGCACAGGACATTGCAGAGCTTATAATACTTGCACAGAAATGTTGTGTCCTTGTACACATTGTGTTCCAGGGTGTAGGCAATCACTGAACATGTACACACATGCACCTCATCCATGTACACTGTGATTATGGCTGTCTACACTCACACTGCATGAACTTGATCAACACTTATTCTGCATGCTGACACGTGTGCGTGACTGTTTGCCTTGTGATACTATCACCCACCTTCAACCAGTATTGAGTATGATTTGGATTTCTGTTGTGTGTGTGTATCTGCTGTAGTGAGGAGTGTGCATGTGTTCCTGTGTTCCTGTGTGCCTGTGTGCCTGTGTGCCTGCATGTATGTGTGCATGTGCACATGTGTGCAAGTGTTCATGTGTGCATGTGTGCCTGTGTGCCTGTGTGCATGTGTCCATGTGTGCATGGGTGCGTGCCTGCATGCGTGCATGTGTGCATGTGTGCATGTGTGCATATGCAGACTGTAACGTGTGTTTCCTGTCTTCCTCTCCCAGGTGCTAAGGTAGGGCTTGGCGAAAGCAGCAGGTGACCTGAACCCACTGCCACGAATAGTGGTGATGATGACACATGTATTTTGGCACAGGGAGATTTGACAGGGTCTGTTGTTGGTCCACCAATCGACAGCACACAGCGTTCAACCCCATCTATGTGCACACTCATACTGCCATTACATCCCTCACCACCAATGGCCATAGGGGAGGGACAGCATACAGTTGGCATGACCAGGAGAGTGTGGTACCCATGGCACGTGTATCCCCTCACAGCAGCCATAGCCAAAGACCCGGAATGGTACCACATAGGCGGACGTCCAGGAGTTCTCGGGGGAGCACCACTGGACGTATTGCCCCTGGCAGGCGTGCCCTCACAGGTCTTTAGATGACCACTATGTTCCGGGCTGTAATGCAGGCTCAGGCACGTATGGAATGGTACAGCAGGCAGGGACTTAGGGCGCAGAGGGAACATAACACCGCTATCAATGACAGCATCCGTGACCTTGCCGGTGCCATCCGGACATACACCGAGGTCACTGGTAGATGTTGGGGGGAGACAATAGATGCCCTCCACAACATGTCTTCCTCGAGACAGGATGGTGCGGGACGGTTGCGATGTGGACGCATGCCAGCAACAGCTGGCAGTGGTCACGGATGGCCCACAACTCACAGCCACTCCCATAGTGGCAGTAACAGCCCCAGCAATGCTGGGGCTGGCCTGTCCATTGTCCGTCCCAGTAGACCATGTGCACGTGGCTCTGGCCAGTCCCAGCAGGGACATGGGTCCAGTTGTCATACCTCTGCCTCTGATGACAGTACCCAGTCAGGGTTGGTACCCAATACCATCCATAGCACCCCTGCCAGGCAGGTACAGTCTGTGGCTGTCCCACAAACCACCGTATATGGCAGCCACATGGTGGAGCTGTGTGCATGCAGACACACACACATAAAGCAACCAACTAGAGCTCACACATACACACACACATTATATCAACATTGGCCCATGCTGTACTGTTGTCCCTCACACACACACACACACACACACACACACACACACACACACACACACACACACACACACACACAGACATGTCAATTGGATGGGTCAATGTCAGGCTCTGGCAAACAACAAAACGCCCTGTGCATATGATGATACCTGTGCCGCCTCCTGTCATCTGCATTATCGATGGAGGGACAGGCTAACATGGTGCTGATGCACAGGGTGACACTATAGCAGTGTAGCAATAATAGTGAGTTGCCAACAAGGAAGTCTAACTACATCCTTGTAGGTATATCTGAGCATACATTATGCATCAAAGCTCTGATTGTCAATGTAGCATTGTTTACACCACTGTTAGGTCTGAGTATGTATTATACACCCATGTGCCACTTAGCTGATGTGTGATGTGTTGCCAGCATGCGTTAGCGAGTGGACAGTACGTGTGTGATGTGTGCAGTACAGATTAGTAAGTGTACATCTGTGAACATGGTGGGTGCGCACTGTCTGGATGTACGTGCATAGTGGACACATGGGACGTGTGGCATACCCTGTCGTGCACATTATTAACATCCCATTGCATCTTTCAATGGCCAGTATGCATTCTACTACAGCTATGTACTAACATAGGTAGACATGTGCATGACATGGGTTGACACTATGCTGCGGGTGATACCATTAATATCAGTCAATGATTTGCAGTCTGGTAGTATACACAACCTTAACAGCATGACTATAAGCAATCATTGGATGATGTCCTGACAAATGACACACAGTAGTAGGAAACCCAGTATCAATTGGATCCTTCTGGTGCTACACTATAATACTAACCAGTGGTGATGACCACCACCCATTACTGTGACCACACCTGTGTGTCATATAGTTCCCTTAGGTACATGCAGACACACTAGGGATGTGTCCATCCAAATCTGGGAATGCATGGAATGGCCTACAATGCATTCCCTGGATGGGATGCATATCCTACACAAGGGTATCATACAGACAGATACCTGTTGTGTGATACATGCTGTAAAGCAGTAAGCCGACTATGGCATAGTCATCCTCATGTACTATACATACTATCCCGTCAGTAGCACACCGGTGGTAACCCTCAACATGTATGTCGGGTGTCATTGTGTACATACAGACCCATGTTATGTCATGTGTCCCTTGGTATCCACATATCCATAGGTAATGTGGAGTCCCAAGGTGTATCACATACATTAGAGGCCTGAATGCATATCTACAAGGCAGTCGTACACCTATAAAGACTGTCCATTCTTGGCAGACTTTGTTGTGTATGACCATGTCTGACATATACCCCAGGCATATACCCTCACTCACACTACTCATAAGTAACTGTCATGGGTGTGTGTGCCACAGATGACCTTGGCCACAGAAAATGATAGTGGGCGGCCGTGTCACATACATACATATGTGACCTACGATCTGAGTAGCAGCGGCACAACCTGTCAATGGAAACAAAATGTATTCATGTAGTATGCAGGCTTCACACCTATGTACTGATTGAGGGGACATGTACACATATATATTTGCCACGCAGATACCTGATGTCTGCAATGCACTTACTGTTGTCATCATACTATGTCATACCATAGTAAAAGCAAAACCCACACCGTGTTGACCAACAGTGACACACACACAGTCAGCATTTGCAGGATTCAAACCCCTACCTAACTATGTTATGATATGAGGTGGAGACACATTAACACGGCATGCTATTTGCTTTATTGACTGGTTTCCCTTCTCCTGCTGTATTTGTAGGATGGTGACATCATCAAACTTTCCAAAGAGGAATGTACCTCTTTTAGTTTGTTTTCACAGTCTCCAAAAAGGACACTCCTTTCAAAGACAATTGCACACATACACACAACTCCCCCCCACACACACACTCACTGTGTGCAGGATTCAAACCCCTACCTAACTATGTTATGATACTAGAGAGAGACGCACTAACACGGTGCCCTATTTGCTTTTCTGGCTGGTTTTTCTTCTCCTGTGTATTTATAGGATGGTGACATCATCAGACTGGACATGGCGATGTGTGTACACTTTGTTTTATGCCATTCCAGGAATGGTCCATGTGGGTCAGCAGATGTCAACAGCTTGAACATGACCTCAGTATCCTTACCTTGTGTGATCTATCTGTGGACACATTGACATTCTGTCATATGTCAACACATATTTATGCACAGCTTCTTGGTTTTGTGGATACTACATGTGTCTGGGATGTTGATAAAGGGCTATTCAAAGTCTATGTGACACATGTGTAGATGTGTTCATTGATGTATGTCCTGGGTGGCTGCCTTGCACACAGTCTAGCATGTTTGGGAACGATGATCCGCACATGAACATACCACAGTTGGTAGGGTTGTGTGTGTGTGTCAGCTTCCAATAGCACTGCAACCATGATGGACTCCATGACCTTGCAGATCAGACCTCATAGGCGTACTGGACTTGACTTCCCATGGTGTGTTGTGCACCAACACTTGTGGGGAGTGCCATATGTAGCTGTGACACATTCAACGGTTCCACATCCTGTGTAGGGGGTGCAGCTCAGCTGACTGTTCAGGTGCATGATCTGTTTGTTCTGTAGTTTGTGCATGACACATATTGGGAATCAATGTATTCCACCTGCTGCCATGCTTTTGGCAGTGGGGGTAGCTGCTCATCCATTCTACATGTGATATCTCCTGGTATGATGATGTGGACTATTGTCAGTGGTGGATGGGTATGTACATATGGGCCTGTCTGTCATGATGTCGGCATTGACACTCAGGTACAGCTGTTCCTGACTCAGGACATATATGGGTGTACATTGATATTTATGACATAGCTGAAGGAGGTGTCATGATTCAGTCTGGACTCCTTCTCAGCTCCTCTTTACAAAACACTAACGAACATGAGCACTAATCCCTGTTATACTCTTTTACATGCTTAACACCCTACTGATCCTTTGTGATCAGGCTACAGAGTATGTCATGATAATATCCTGGCATGTCCAGGGGTCGGTTTTGTGTGTACTCTTCAGTCCAGCTGGTGGATATTGTGATATTGACACAATGTTACATCTGCCTCATGTACACAGACAACCATCTCCTCCTCCCAACAAACTCAGATATATGTGTGAGATGCACCTATATAGACATACAGGTAGCTGAACTCTCTCGACCCATGACTGGCACAGTCTATCAGGTGGCGAAGGTAACCACACACACCACATATCAGTCTCACATATCCTCTGGCAACAGCACTCAAACCACATTAGCACACATTGACATACTCGGATGCTGTAAATGTACTCTACCTAAGCAGCAGAGACCTCCAAAGCAGACACACACACACACCTGCTACCCCAGTACAATACCCACATATCACTAAGTTCACAATGTCAGTGTGCCATACAGTCACTGCCCTTTGAGCTAAACAGCACGCCTAATACACTTGTAATAGGCGACACTTACGTTCAGACACACTGAAGTACCACTCACCAGCCCTGACAAGGGAATAGTCACTTTGGGCTGTCTGTTGGGTGCCAGGATCTGCTGCATAACACAGGCAGTCAGGTCACTCCAAAGCAAGTACAAGACTGGCACCATCATTGTCCATGCTGGTGTGTGTAACCTTACACGTTCCTCCCTGGACCACATAACATGATACATGGAGGTACACTCTGATCATGTAGCCCAGGCCAGTAAGACCCTGACCTTGTCTAGCACCTTACACCCACCAATTATGATGTCACAGTATACGGACACACATATCACATTTAACAGTTGGCTAACAAATTTGTTTCATTCATAGGGTATACAGTGTCTGTCAGCGTATGGTGACATGCTCAACATGCCACATAGCTTCACTATGGACATCTTGCACCTGTCACCCTTGGACTTTGGTATGCTGGTTAAGGCTCTTGCTACCACCAGAGTGTCTTTTTTAAGCAGGGCTCAGAAGACAAACCCACCTCCATAGACATTACAGATTAAATGAAACTAAGGGTAATGCTGCTCAACAACAGTTGTGTTAACCTCATATTGTGGCCACTCAGGACTCTCCTCTGTATGGAGGAGAGCAATATCTGTGCACTGACAGACACCTGGTTCAGGCTCGCTTATGCACACCAGCACTACCAGGTTATGTTTCATACCATGCTGTCTGACAACAAAACTTGGAACAGACAACACAACTAGGGGGAGTATCCATATACATCACAGATACACACACCTCCAGGTTAGTAGCACTGCATAAAGCATCACAGACCATACATATACAACTACCATTGTGCAATACTGCCTTTCAGTTGGTTGTCTGCTACAGAACACACTCCCAAACTCAGGAACCACACTCAGCTTTTGTGGGAACTATGGAGAATATGAAGGTCTCCGCAGACACCATTATATTGTGTGACTTCATATACACAGATATTGACTGGGGATACTACTCAAGCCCCGACAACCTCACCCAACAGTCACTACAATTTGTGGACTCATATGCTTTGGTACAACCAGTCAGCACAGCCACAAGGGGGAATACATATTGGACCTGCTCATCATCAACATGGGGACTCTATGTTCCACACCAGCGATATACCCCATCCTTGGTAAGGTCAGAACATACATGTATCTCACAGGTCATACATATACCCTCCACACACCCATCTTGGGTAATCTTCGTGAACTTCTCATGAGCCAACATCTCACTTCACTGAAGCAAGGTGGTATCCTTCAGAGATCCTGAGACAGTGGTATATACTGATATGCTGTGAGTTACTGCATACTGACAGAACCTACCCTGAACCCACTGTCATTGCCTACATCCTGGCAAACAGGTTCAGTGCAGATGTCTCCCACCCCCCGTGAACAGCTATCCATCCCAACAGAGTATAACCTCCTGACATCACAGTAACAGGTGAGTGCTGCCCTCCCCACAGCGTACATCACAGTATCAATGTGACCAGATAGTGTCCCAGCCTGCATCATACACGAGCATCATGACAAACGCAACCCTCACATTATATCACTGTTCAATATCGGAGTTACCACAGGATATGTACCCAAGGAATGGCATACTGTGACAGTGGTCCCGCTCCACAGAGTTGGTGCCACAACCGACCACAGACAATATTGCCCTATAATCCTATGTAGCCTGTTCTGCAAAGCTATGGAGCATATTGTCATAGGACTCCTACACATAGACAGGGAACCTACAGACACTGTGTCCTACTTATTTCAGCATTGTTGTGGGCAGATCTTGCCTCTTGAACCTGTAGGTATTCTTTAAATGGCTAACAGGTCCATCGACATAGGGACAGCTATCCACACATCCTACCTGAACCTTGCAAAACCATTCAATACAATAACCCACTGGGCCATTATGCATAGGCTCACCAGTGTCAATTTGGACACATATCTCACACAATGGATTGATACCTAGATCAGGGATAGCACCCACATGGTCAGGATTGCAGGTGCCATGTTTGACTATACACCAGTTACATGGCATCCCACACAGCTTGGTCCTGGGATCTCTCTTGTTCAGTATATATTTGTCTTACATACAGGCTATCACAGGGGGAATATGGCTGAACATGTTTGCACTTGACTGCAAACTGGGTGCCATGATCAACTCTCCAGCTGCCACATGCATACTCAATCAGGGTCTCACAGAGATGGATGACTGGTGCCTGAGCCATGGCCTACAGCTAAATGCCATTAGTTGCATAGTCATCCCCTTGCCCACACATTACCACATAGGTAGTACTTCATTACATACGGTAAGAGTTGTTAGGGGTTTGGGGACATCACTTGTTACTGTGCGCCTTTAACATTCACGTTGCCAAAGTGGTTGGACACACCTTCTATGTGTGCCACCTTATCTCATATGGTTTCACATCTAGATCGAGTGAGGTCATTGTGCCCCTATGCTTATCACATCCATGCTTGGTTACAATGCCACATTTGGGGTGTACCTTACCTGACACCTGCAGCAACTGTACTGGGCACGGACGGTCCTCACCAAGCAGATCTAAGGATTCACACAGATGCCCTGCATAGTTCAGATGCAGTAACTCCAGCTCTACTCAGTCGCTTACCACCTACTCAGATATGATGTGTGCCTGTTGTTTACAGCTATACCCAAACCAGAATTACTGGACATGCTCCACCTCAGGATATCCAACTCCCTCGGAGCTACACACTGAAGGGACGTATACCTCACACAGATGTTAATAGGACATTGTGGAGGGACAGATTCTTATCCCAGTGGCTCCACTCAACACAGAATGTAATCCCAGTTTCACATAGGCAGAACCACCCACTGACCACCTACTGGAGACATCTTGACGACTGTATGGGTGATTGTATATTTACCCCTGTGATATCTTCTGTGTCCCTGCTAGACAGAGGCACACTAGCATAAACATAAATGAGCTATCTTGTGTGACCTACTATTCACACACACAGTGTAGTAATCTGACAGGGTTGTGAATGCCAAACACACTCTGGCTAGGCTTGTACATGCCCTAGGGCAGATAGCCTAGTATCAACCTCTGAACCAATGCTAATGTTCAAAATGCACAATGTTTATTGCTGATACTGTTTGCAGGTCTTTATCATCTTTGCTTTACCAGTTTCCATGAAGACTTTCAGTATCTGCAGAACATATTTGATTATGACAGGGTTCCACTATATTATAGATGTGTCTGTTGTCATATAACTGTGTGCACAGGGCAGATTGCTGTATAGTGACAAGTTCCTGGGTTAACACATGCAACTGCCAGATATGAGTGGCCCACTGCTGTACTCAGACATGGCCTAAGTGTGAGCATGCCCAGTTCTGACATTCATGTTTTGTTGCCTGACATTTGTCTCATTTATTCAAGTGTGTGAGCATGCCCAGTGTGACCCTTCAGTATGTTGCTATCTGAGGTCCACTACATTTGCTGATGTGTGTGAACATGACCAGTATTAACATTTATACTGTGTGTGTTGGAAGTCATGTTCTGTGCTCACTGCAGGACTCACCTTTGTGTCATAACTCAACAAGGATTATGTTGTACCTGCAGGGTTTCCATGGCAAACAGGTTCAGTGCAGATGTCTCCCACCCATCCCCCCGTAAGGAGCAACTATCCATCCCAACAGAGTATAACCTCCCTGACATCACACAGTAACAGGTGAGTGCTGCCCTCCCCACAGCGTACATCACAGTATCAATGTGACCAGATAGTGTCCCAGCCTGCATCATACACGAGCATCATGACAAACGCAACCCTCACATTATATCACTGTTCAATATCGGAGTTACCACAGGATATGTACCCAAGGAATGGCATACTGTGACAGTGGTCCCGCTCCACAGAGTTGGTACCACAACCGACCACAGACAATATTGCCCTATAATCCTATGTAGCCTGTTCTGCAAAGCTATGGAGCATATTGTCATAGGACTCCTACACATAGACATCGGGAACCTACAGACACTGTGTCCTACTTATTTCAGCATTGTTGTGGGCAGATCTTGCCTCTTGAACCTGTAGGTATTCTTTAAATGGCTAACAGGTCCATCGACATAGGGACAGCTATCCACACATCCTACCTGAACCTTGCAAAACCATTCAATACAATAACCCACTGGGCCATTATGCATAGGCTCACCAGTGTCAGTTTGGACACATATCTCACACAATGGATTGATACCTAGATCAGGGATAGCACCCACATGGTCAGGATTGCAGGTGCCATGTTTGACTATACACCAGTTACACATGGCATCCCACACAGCTTGGTCCTGGGATCTCTCTTGTTCAGTATATATTTGTCTTACATACAGGCTATCACAGGGGGAATATGGCTGAACATGTTTGCATTTGACTGCAAACTGGGTGCCATGATCAACTCTCCAGCTGCCACATGCATACTCAATCAGGGTCTCACAGAGATGGATGACTGGTGCCTGAGCCATGGCCTACAGCTAAATGCCATTAGTTGCATAGTCATCCCCTTTGGGAGTAACAACATGCCCACACATTACCATATAGGTAGTACTCCATTACATACGGTAGGAGTTGTTAGGGGTTTGGGGACATCACTTGTTCGTACTGTCGCCTTTAACATTCACGTTGCCAAAGTGGTTGGACACACCTTCTATGTGTGCCACCTTATCTCATATGGTTTCACATCTAGATCGAGTGAGGTCATTGTGCCCCTATGCTCATCACATCCATGCTTGGTTACAATGCCACATTTGGGGTGTACCTTACCTGACACCTGCAGCAACTGTACTGGGCACGGACGGTCCTCACCAAGCAGATCTAAGGATTCACACAGATGCCCTGCATAGTTCAGATGCAGTAACTCCAGCTCTACTCAGTCGCTTACCACCTACTCAGATATGATGTGTGCCTGTTGTTTACAGCTATACCCAAACCAGAATTACTGGACATGCTCCACCTCAGGATATCCAACTCCCTCGGAGCTACACACTGAAGGGACGTATACCTCACACAGATGTTAATAGGACATTGTGGAGGGACAGATTCTTATCCCAGTGGCTCCACTCAACACAGAATGTAATCCCAGTTTCACATAGGCAGAACCACCCACTGACCACCTACTGGAGACATCTTGACGACTGTATGGGTGATTGTATATTTACCCCTGGGATATCTTCTGTGTCCCTGCTAGACAGAGGCACACTAGCATAAACATAAATGAGCTATCTTGTGTGACCTACTATTCACACACACAGTGTAGTAATCTGACAGGGTTGTGAATGCCAAACACACTTTGGCTAGGCTTGTACATGCCCTAGGGCAGATAGCCTAGTATCAACCTCTGAACCAATGCTAATGTTCAAGATGCACAATGTTTATTGCTGATACTGTTTGCAGGTCTTTATCATCTTTGCTTTACCAGTTTCCATGAAGACCTTCAGTATCTGCAGAACATATTTGATTATGACAGGGTTCCACTATATTATAGATGTGTCTGTTGTCATGTAACTGTGTGCACAGGGCAGATTGCTGTATAGTGACAAGTTCCTGGGTTAACACATGCAACTGCCAGATATGAGTGGCCCACTGCTGTACTCAGACATGGCCTAAGTGTGTGAGCATGCCCAGTTCTGACATTCCATGTTTTGTTGCCTGACATTTGTCTCATTTATTCAAGTGTGTGAGCATGCCCAGTGTGACCCTTCAGTATGTTGCTATCTGAGGTCCACTACATTTGCTGATCTGTGTGAACATGACCAGTATTAACATTTATACTGTGTGTGTTGGAAGTCATGTTCTGTGCTCACTGCAGGACTCACCTTTGTGTCATAACTCAACAAGGATTATGTTGTGCCTGCAGGGTTTCCATGGAATACTTTGCATAGACTTATCAACATTCCATCATACAGGTGGACCACTGCAATACTGTCATGGTTTAGTGGTTCAGTACTTTGGTTATAGTGCACAGTATTCTGGGTTTGAGGCCCATCACTGCTTTATATTTTTATACTGAGCAGACCAGACTGCTTAAGGGCCTGTTAAGCAAATGGGAGCATGTTGGCTTTTGTTCAGCTGTGCCCTACTTAGACCAGGCTTGTCTGACATTGCTCAATATTCCCCAACATTGCTGGACATTGCCCAATATTACTGAACATTGACCACAATTGTGCTAGTTGGTGTGTGCAATTTTGTTTGCATATACTACATGGTGGTAATTGCTGTTTAGCACTGTTTTATATTGCTTAACACGTGACATTCATGCCTTAGGTGGTGCTGCAGGGCTGCCTATGTCAGATGCATATACTACACTCCCTGCACGTTTGGAAGCAGGTAGTGTTAACTTAGGCATCCCTTTTACTTTATGTGCGAGTCGGAGAGGGGTATAATTTCCAGAGTTCCTACTGAGCCAGTGTATGTGCTATGCGTTGCCTCTTTGCTAAGGCCAAAGTATACTGGGCATGCCTCCTTCTGCCTACTGGGGCAGGATCAGGTTGTTCCTCCTCCGTGTCACGTTCTGCCTGTGATGGCCTTGGCAATGGTGGCGGGCTGTTCGGCCCAGGCCTATGCTGGTCCTGCTGCAGCTGTTTTCGCAGGATCATATTATGTAGCATAGCACATACCATGACAATTTGGGTACATGTAGTTGGTGAGTACTGCAAGGCTCCACCAGATGTGTCCAGGCACTGGAACCGTGACCTGAGCAGCCCAAACACATACTCTATTACATTACTTGTTTGTGCATGTGCCTCATTATGGCATTCCTGTTCAGGTGTGTATGCATTTCTGATGGGTGTCATCAGCCACGGCTCCAGTGCATAGCCAGCATCCCCCAATAGGTGACAATGTGGGATGTCCCCATTGGCAAATATCTGGTTTAGATGCATCAGATGCCAGATATGGGAATCATGGTAGCTTCCAGGGCAGCCTGCACACACATTCAGTATTATGCCCTGGGCATCACACATGACCTGGCAGTTGATGGAGGGAAAGCCCTTGCGGTTGAAGTAGACCCTAACCCGCTCGCCGGCTGGTGCTTTGATGCGTATGTGCGTGCAGTCTATTGCACCCACTACCTCAGGGTATTCTGCTATTTGCTGGAAGAGATGCATATTGATAGCCAATACCTCACTAGAATTGGGGAAATATACATGATCACTGACATGTGCTTACATTGCATCCAGGAACTGGTGTAGTAACCTGGATGCTGATGCCTGTGATATCCCCATCATATCACCACTTGGTCTCTGGAAGGTACCTGTTGTTAATATTCTTAGGCCAACACATACCTTGGTTTCCACTGGGATGGGTCCCCCTCTGTTGGTTCTGTGTGTGAGGTGTGGCCTGCACAGCTCAACAATTTGCTACAGGAGGTCTCTGTCCACTCTATAGCACTCCATTATCTCCAGCTCATGTAGCCCCTGGTAGGTTACCCTGGGCCTGTACACTCTTCTGCGTCTCCTCACTGTGGGTTGTCCAGCAGCTTTTCCATTGTCACCACCCTCAGCATGTTGCATATGTCACCTTATAACAGCAATGGCAGCCCCTAACATGTCTTTGTCTCAGTAAAGCTTTTTTAGTTTTCACTTCTATTAGCTTACTGCAGTGTCGGTTGTGAGAAACATAATGGACTGTTGTTGGCAGAGTTTTAAGTGCTAGGCTGGGCTGGGCTAGTGTACTGCCTATGTAATTGCCTGATTCTGATTGTTTTCACCTGCTAGCTCTGCTAGTACTCCCTGGTAACTTCCTACAATTTGTTGTGCTTCCTTTTTCCTTTCTGTTTCCTCAGGGGGGAGCGCCGCGCACACAATTGCAAACATGCGCACAGCAGCTAACATGCGCGCACACATGCTTACATGGGCTAAAACTTGCTTGTTCGGGTTAAACCGCGTGCACACCAGTGCAAACACGCTTACAACTCTTTAAACAGCCTTATACATGCTTACTCCGGCTTAAACACGCGCACTCACCATTACACGCTCGCACTCTGTCTTACTCGGGTTTACAAGCATGCACACGTGCGCATGCACGCTCAGCGAGAAACTTTGGTGTTATCCATGGTATACACCTTCCATTTCTTGGCTTTCCCTAGCCTACCTGTTGACACACCTCTTTCCATGATGTCTAAATGACAGTGGACACATGCCACTCTGCTCCAATGAGCTTCACTTCTTTCATACATACCCCTCTCATGATGTCACCTATCTTCTACTCTGTTACTCCCCATATCCTACTTCTACACTCCACTGACTGCGCTCATTTGCTATGTAAACTAGCGATACTCTATCCTCACACTCATTTACATAGGATTGCCTACTAATGCTTGGTTACATGTCTTAGACTGAGCTTCCCCCCTTAGCAACCTCTACTCGGTGGCCGTCTTGTCTTCAGCCTGCCATTCCCTTGCATTGTACATTACCACTTTCAATAAAATCCACATTTGTGGGTTTTAATTTGTAGTATTCTGGTTTTTGGAGCGCAGCCCGTTTGCACGGTGCTGCGCTATGCTTAAACATCGGAAATCGGCGAAAAAAAAATGATTTTTATTTTAATTTTGCATCAGGGAACATTTCCAATGGCCGTATATTTGGCAATTGGCATGCTTCCTGCACTGGATGCAACCTTTATTTGGAGCTGTCACGGCTCTGTTTTGCTATTTACAGAATGGTACTCAGTTGTCAACGGAGTACATTTCTACAGATAACACTGCTCTTACTCGGGACAGGTTCGGGTTTCCTGAATCCCAAATCTACCTCATTTGCATGCCTTTCGCCTGCAATTGTGGTGATTTGCATGTCCCAGCCCTGTCCGTGTAAGGGCCATTTTAGGAGCTCTCTTACACGCCCCTACAGGCTGTTCCTGGATCGCTCGTCGGACATGATGGCTGCATGGAGTCTTATTCTACCTTTAGACTCCATGCAAGCCATTGTGAATCTGGCCCTGTGTGTTGTCCGCTTTGGGGAGGGCAGCACACACCTGTTTATTTGTGATGTCAGGGAGGTTACACTCTGTTGGGATGGATAGTTGCTCCTTAGGGGGGATGGTGGGAGACATCTGCACTGAACCTGTTTGCCAGGATGTTGGCAATGTCAGTGGGTTCAGGGTATGTTTAGTCAGTATGCAGTAACTCACAGCATATCAGTGAGTGTCCACCCAGGTTCCTGACAAAACATGAAGAAGGCCTTGTGATTGTCCTACATGTCTGGTGCAATTGTCCATTAGAAGTGGGCCTTAGATAAATTCATGTGTGATCGTAGCTGTCTGCTAGTACAGATCACAGATGCCTTCCCTGTCTGGGATTGTGCTCTATCATGTAGTAGCTTCCTCCTTTTGTTGTATAACTTATTAATGGCCAGGGTCTACCAGACAGGTCCCCTGCCATTGGAGGAGTGAGTCTTGTTGTTATTTGGGATAGCACAATCCATGCAGTCCACTAGGTGTCCATAGAATGGGTATGTAAAGGATTCAGCAGTCTGAGCCGTATTTACAACTGTCCCAGGGTCTCTGACGGATACCACCTTAGTTTGGAGAAGTGAGACATTTCCTTTTGAGAAGTTCACCAAGATTACCCAGGATGGGTGTGGGGATGGGATATGGATGTCCAGTGAGATAAATGTATGTTCTGAGCTTACCAATGAGGGGTATATCGCTGGTGTGGAACATAGAGTCCCCATGTTGGTGATGATCAGGTCCAATATGTTTTCCCCTCTTGTGGGTGCGGTGACCGGTTGTGCCTAGCATATGAGTTTACAAATAGTAGCAACTGTTGGGTGAGGGTGTTGGGGCTTGAGTAGTATCTCCAGTCAATGTTTGGGTATTTGACATAACCCAATATAATGGTGTTTGTGGAGAACTTCATATTCTCCAGTGTTCCCAGGAAAGCTGAGTGTGGTTCCTGAGTTTGGGAGGGTGGTCTGTAGCAGGCAACAAACTGAAAGGCAGTTTTGCACAATGTTAGTTGCATATGTATGGTCTGCGATGCTTCGTGCAGTGCTACTAACCCGGAGGTGTGTGTATCTGTGATGTATATTGATACTCCCCCTATTTGTGTTGGCCGTTCCGAGTCTTGTGGTTTGAAAGCATGGTATGAAATATAACCTGGTAGTGCTGGTGTGCATTTGTGAGCCTGAACCAGGTGTCTGTTAGTGCACAGATATCGCTATTCTCCATACTGAGGAGAGTCCTGAGTGGGTGCAATTTGAGGGTAACACATCTGGTGTTGAGCAGCATTACCCTTAGTTTCATTTACTCTGTAATGTCTATGGAGGTGGGTTTGTCTCTTGAGCCCCGCTTAAAAAAGGCACTATGGTGGTAGCAAGAGCCTTAGCCAGTATTCTACAGTCCAAGGATGACAGGTGCAAGCTGTCCATTGGGAAGCTACGTGGCATGTCGAGCATGTCACCCCCAGGCTGACAGACACTGGATCCCCTTTGAATGACACCAATATGTTA
Organism: Protopterus annectens; assembly: GCF_019279795.1. NCBI lineage: Eukaryota > Metazoa > Chordata > Ceratodontiformes > Protopteridae > Protopterus > Protopterus annectens. Next base: position 878,108,045 of record NC_056732.1, read on the forward strand.
GCCAACTGTTAAACATGATAGGTTTGTCTGTATACTGTGACATCATACTTGGCGAGTGTAGGATTCTACACAAGGTCAGGGTCATACTGGCCTGGGCTACATGATCAGAGAGTTCCTCTTTGTATCATGTCATGTGGTCCAGGGAGGAACGTCTGAGGTTTTACTCACCAGCATGGACAATGATGGAGCCATTTCTGTACTTGCTTTGGAGTGACCTGAGTGCATGTGTTATGTGGCAGATCTTGGCACCTGACAGACAGCTCAAAGTGACCATCCCCTTGTTCTGCCTGGTGAGTGGGACGTCAGTGTGTCTGACAATAAGTGTCATCTATTACAAGTGTATTTGGTGTGTTGTTTTGCATGAAGGGCAGTGACTGCATGCCACACTGACATTGTGAACTATGTGATAAGTGGGTATTGTAGTGGGGTAGCAGTTGTTTGTGTGTCTGCTCTGGAGGTCTCTGCTGCTTAGGCAGTGTTTATTTAGAGCCTCCGAGTATGTTTATGTGTGATAATGTGGTTTGATTGCTGTCGCTATAGGTTTATGTGAGACTGATATGTGGTGTGTGTGGTTACCTTCACCACCTGATAGACTGTGCCAGTCATGGGTCGAGAGAGCTCATCCTCCTGTATGTCTATATAGTTGCATCCCTCACATATATCTGAGTTTGTTGGGAGGAGGAGAGGGTTGCCTATGTACATGAGGCAGTTGTGACATTGTGTCAAAACACAATATTCACCAGCTGGACTGGAGAGTACACACAAAACCGACCCCTGGACATGCCAGGATATTATGATGACATACTCTGTAGACTGATCACAAAGGATCAGTAGGGTGTTAAGTGTGTAAAAGAATATAACAGGGATTAGTGCAAAGGTTTGTCGGTGTGTTGTAAAGAGTAGCTGTGAAGGAGTCCAGACGGAATCATGACACCTCCTTCAGCTATGTCATAAATAGCAATGTACACTCATACATGTCCTGAGTCAGAGCCAACTGTACCTGACTGACAATGCCGACATCCTGTCAGACAGGCCCATATATACATACCCACCTCCCACTGATGAAAGTCACTATCAGCATACCAGGAGATATCACATGTAGAATGGGTGAACAGCTCCCCCCAAAGCCAAAAGCATGGTAGCAATTGGATTACATGGTTTCCCTATATGTGTCATGAATGAACTACAGAACAAACAGACCCTGCACCTGAACAGTCTGTTGAGCCTCACCCTCTCCACAGGATCTGGAACTATTGAATGTGTTACAGCAACATATGGCACTCCCCACAAGTGTTGGTGCACAACACACCATGGGAAGTATAGTCCAGTAAGCCTATGAAGTCTGATCTGCAAGGCCATGGAGTCCATCATGGTTGAAGTCATAAACAGAGCTATTGGAAGCTGACAAGCACACAACCCTACCAACTGTGGTATGTTCATGTGCAGATCATGGTTCCCAAACATGCTAGACTGTCTGCAAGGCAGCCACCCAGGACATACATCACTGAACGGAGCTACACATGTCTTACATAGACTTTGAATAGCCCTTTATCAACATCCCAGATACATGTCGTATCTACAAAACCAACAATCTGTGCATAAATATGTGTTGGCATATGAAGGAATGTCAATTTGTCCACAGATAGATCACACAAGCTAAGAATTATGTGGTCCTGTTCAAGCTGTTGACACCTGCTGACCCACATGGCTCATTCCTGGAATTGCATAAAACAAAGTGTCCAGTCTGATGATGTCAGCATCCTACAAATATAGCAGGAGGAAACAAAACACCCAATAAGGCATATAGCATGTCGTGTTAATGCGTATCTTTTTAGTATCATAACATAGGTAGGGGTTTGAATCCTGCAATTGCTGACTGAGTGTGTGTGTGATTTCCTTTGAGATGAGTGTCCTTTTTGGAGACTGGGAAAACACATTAAAAGAGGTACACTCCTCTTTGGAAAGTCTGATGATGTCAGCATCCTACAAATATAGCAGGAGGAAACAAAACACCCAGTAAAGCATATAGCGTGCCGTGTTAATGCATATATCTCTAGTATCATAACATAGTTGAGTAGGGGTTTGCATTCTGCAATTGCTGACTGTGTGTGGGGGGGTATGTGTATGTGTGTGATTTCCTTTGAGAGGAGTGCCCTTTTTGGAGACTGGGAAAACACATTAAAAGAGGTACATTCCTCTTTGGAAAGTCTGATGATGTCCTACAAATATAGCAGGAGAAAAAAAAACACCCAGTAAGGCATATAGCGCATCGTGTTAATGTGTATCTCGCTAGTATCATAACATAGTTAGGTAGGGGTTTCAATTCTGCAATTGCTGACTGTGTGTGTGTGGGGTGTATGTGTGTGATTTCCTTTGAGAGGAGCGCCCTTTTTGGAGACTGGGAAAAAACATTAAAAGAGGTACATTCCTCTTTGGAAAGTCTGATGATGTCAGCATCCTACAAATATAGTAGGAGAAAACAAATCACCCAATAAAGCATATAGCATGCCGTGTTAATGGTATTTCTCTAGTATCATAACATAGTTAGGTAGGGGTTTGAATCCTGCAAATGATGACAGTGTGTGTTTGGGTGAGGGGGTGTATGTGTGTGATTTCCTTTGAGAGGAGTGCCCTTTTTGGAGACTGGGAAAACACATTAAAAGAGGTACATTCCTCTTTGGAAAGTCTGATGATGTCAGCATCCTACAAATATAGCAGGAGAAAACAAATCACCCAGTAAAGCATATAGCATGCTGTGTTGATGCGTATTTCTCTAGTATCTTGACATAGGGAGGTAGGGGTTTGAAACCTGCAATTGCTGTGTGTGTGTGTGTGTGAGAGAGACTCTGTTGGTCAATGCACTGTGGGTTTTGCTTTTACTTTGTTATGACATATCAGGATTAAAACAGTATGTGCATTGCACACATCAGGTATCTGTGTGGCAAATAAATATATGTATATGTGACCTCAGTTAGTACATAGATGTGAAGCCTGCATATTACATGAATACATTTGTTTCATTTGACAGATTGTGCCGCTGCTTCACAGATCGTAGGTCACATATGTATGTATGTATGTGACAAGGCCAGCCACTGTAGTGATCTGTGGCCAAGGTCATCTGTGCCACACACACCCATGACAGTTACTATAGAGTAGTGTCAGTGAGGGTACATGCCTGGGGTATATGTCAGACATGTTCATACACAACAATGACTGGCAATAATGGACAGTCATTATAGGTGTACAAAAGCCTTGTGGATATGCATTCAGGCCTCTAATGTCTTTTGTGATACACCGAGGGACTCCACAATACCTCTGGATATGTGGATACCAAGGGACAGATGACATAACACGTGGCTGTAGGTACACATTGGTACCCAACATACATGTTGGGGGCTACCACCTATGTGGTACTGTCGGGATAGTATGTATAGTAAATGTGGATGACTATGCCATAGTCGGCTTAGTGCAATAGAGCATGTGTCGGACAATAGGTATCTGTCTGTATGATACCCTTGAGTAGGATATGTGTCCCATCCAGAGAATGCATTGTAGGCCAATGCATGCATTTCCAGATGTGGATGGACATATCCCTAGTGTGTTTGCATGTACCTAAGAGGCCTATATGCCAAACAGGTGTGGTCCCAGGAACGGGTGGCGGTCAATACCACTGGTTACTGTTATAGTATAGTACCGGAAGGATCCCACTGTTACTGAGTTCCCTACAACAGTGTGTCAGATGTCAGGACATCATCTAATGATTGGTTATAGTCATGCTGTTGAGGTTATGTATACTACCAGAATGCAAAACATTGAAAGATATTAACAGTATCACCCACAGCATAATGTCAACCCATGTCATACACACATGTGTACCCATGTTAGTACATATCTGTAATAGAATGCATACTGGCCATCGAGAGATACTATGAGATGTTAACAATGTGTAAAACAGGGTATGTCACAAGTCCCATGTGTCCACTATGCACGTACATGCAGATAGTGCGCACCCACCATGTTCAGAGATGTACACCTGCTAATCTGTACTGCACACATCACACACATACTGTCCACTCACTAACACATTATGGCAACACTATACACTTCAGCCAAGTGGCACATGGGCGGACAATACATACTCAGACCTAACACTGGTGTAAACAATGCTACATTGACAATCAGAGCTTTGATGCATCATACCTGCTCAGATATACCTACAAGGATATCATTACACTTTCCTGTTGACAACTTGCTAATATTGCTACACTGCTATAATGTCACCCAGTGCATCAGCACCATGTTAGCCTGTTCCTGCATCAATGTTACAGATGACAGGAGGTGGCACAGGTGTCATCATATGCACAGGGTGTGTTGTTGGTTTGCCAGAGCCTGACATTGACCCATCCAATCGACATGTCTGTGTGTGTGTGTGTGTGTGTGTGTGTGTGTGTGTGTGTGTGTGTGTGTGTGTGTGTGTGAGGGACAACAGTATAGCATGGGTCAATGTTGATGTAATGTGTGTGTGTGTATATGTGTGAGCCCTAATTGTTTGGTTAATGTGTGTGTGTCTGCAAGCTCCACCATGTGGCCGCCATATACGGGAAGTTGTGGGACAGCCACAGACTGTACCTTCCAGGCTGTACAGATCACTGTCTCCAGCCACTGACACAGTACCTGTGCCTGGCAGGGGTGCTATGGACAGTATTGGGTACCAACCCTGACTGGGTACTATCATCAGAGGCAGAGGTATGTTGAGTAGACCCATGTCCTTACTGGGACTGGCCAGAGCCACGTGCACGTGGTCTACTAGGATGGTCAATCGACAGGCCAACCCCAGCATTGCTGGGGCTGGTACTGCCACTGCGGGAGTGGCTGTGATCTGTGGGCTGTCCGCGACGACTGCCAGCTGTTGATGTTGCTGGCATGCGTCCACGTCGATGTCTCAACCGTCCCGCACAGTCCTGGCTCATGGAAAACACATTGTGGAAGGCATCTAATGTCTCCCCCCAACATCTATCAATGACCTCGGTGTAATTCCAGATGGCATCGGCAAGGTCACGGATGCTGTCTTTGATAGCGGTGTAATGGGCCCTCTGCGCCCTTAGTCCCTGTCTGGTGTACCGTTCCATACATGCCTGTGCCTGCATTACAGCCCGGAACATACTCGAGGTTGTAAGACCTGTGAGGGCACGTCTGCCAGGGGCAATAAGACCAGCAGTGCTCCCCCGAGAACCCCTGGACATCCGCCTATGTGGCACCATTCCAGTAATCCAGGTGTGGCTGCTGTGAGGGGATGCAAGTGCCATGGATACCACAGTATCCTGGTCAATGCCAACTGTATGCTGTCCCTCGGCTAAGGCCATTGGTGATGAGGGATGTACTGGCAGTATGAGTGTGTGCATAGATGGGGTGGAACATTGTATATTGTCGATTGGCAGACCAACGCCAGACCCTGTCAAACCTGCCTGTGCCACAATACATGTCTCATCATCTCCACTATTTGTGGCAGTGACTTCAGGTTCCCTGCTGCATTCAGCCACCCCAAACTCAGCACCTGTGAGAGGAAGGCAGGAAACACACTTTACAATCTGTACATGATGTTAACACACATGCACACATGCACACATGCACACAGGAACACATGAACACATGAACACATGCACACATGAATGCATGAACACATGCACACATGCACACATGAACACATGAACACAGGAACACATGAACACATGCACGCATGCACACATGAACACATGCACACATGCACACATGAACACATGCACACATGAACACATGAACACATGCACACAAATACACTCCTCTCTACAGCAGATACACACACACCAGCAATCCAACACATACTCAATAGTGGGTGAAGGTGGGTGACAGTATCACAAGGCAGCCAGTCACCTCACACGTGTCAGCATGCAAAATATGTGTTGCTCAAGACCATGCAGTGCAAGTGTAGACGGCCCTATTTAATGACAGTATACATGGCTTTGATGCATGTGTGTAGTTGTTCAGTGACTGTCTACACCCTGGAACACAATGTGTACATGGACACAACATTGCTGTGCAACTATTATCAGTTCTGAAATGTCCTGTTCACCATCACTCACAGGTATACATACCATGGCTGCATGTGTTATCTGTGTGACACATAGATTTCCATGTCTGATTACAGTGTCTGTGTCCATAGCAGATAATACTGGGCACAGGTGTAGTACATGCATGCTATGTACACATGCGGGATGAGTGGGGCATGTAGACGTGAAGGAATCCAAATGCTTGACATGGCCATTGTACAGTGGTTATGGTGAGTGTGGGACATATTGCAGATATGTTGGTGCCAGGCATGGCATGGCATGCTACATGACTGCAACATTAAACACCACACATACCCAATGTGTGTCATGTGACCTATACACCCAATAGCAATCCAGTACATATATGTGTCACTTTGTACAGATGGCGACTGCTATGCATATTGTGTATACTGGCATATGTAAGCACACACACAACATGCTATGCATATTGTGTATAGGTGCATATGTTTGCACACACACAACATTGAGGTGCAAAGCAATGACTGCTATGTGTAGTACTGTGGTCACTGTAACTGGAAGGGGTGTAGTACCATGAGCCATCATCATCATGCATCATGTGGTCACTCACGGCTACTAATGTGTGACAGTCCACTGCCTAGCGTGCTGTACCTGAACTGCAGTGCTGTGGCTATGTTCACAATGACACAGCCACTTTGTACATGGGTGTGTGGGTGCCCAATAGGGAGCATTGCCTAACATGACTGTGTTATGTGTTGAAGAGTGTTGCACAGCCCCATGATAGGCCTCTACCCCTGAGGTTTATCATGTGTGTGTGGATGACATGTGGGATACTGAAGTGTGGCCTTACAGCAGGTGTGTGGTTACGCCATATGTAGCATGTTGAGGTGTACTGCATATGATAAACATGTTATGTTGTGTACAGCTGTAGCAACTATGCCTATCCAATGTGCAGTACGGTGTTGCCACAACTGTGTCTGATGCTCTGTGTATTGCATGTCATTGAGGCAGCTACTGACATTACTGAGCTGTGCAACGTCTTACAGCAAACATGCATGGCATGCATTATGCATAGGTGTGTTACATGTACATGGCCTACACCTCACCTATGACATGCACATTTCATTACCAACATTGCAGTTATACAACACTCACTAGCATGGATCGTCTGCCCTGCTGTCACACCAGAGGGACCTACGAGAATATGAGAGAGTTCGTCAGTGGCTACAACTGTAGCATTGCTACTGTGGGTTTGAAAACTACAGTAGAACAACAGTCAACAGTCACAGGTGTACAGATAATATTCCAAATATCAGTACTGCACAACACTAGGCAGCACAACTGCTAAACACACAGTACACATCTCATGTAGACATAATCTAACAATACAGGTAACTGTAGTCTACAGATGGGGCATGTTACCTGCATGCTCCATGTCAACACGCTGGGTGGCTCCGGCCTCCATGACAACACGTCTGTGGGAGTTGCTGTTGTTGTCCAGGAGCCACCACGCTTAGGAGCCGCTCTTCCACTCTGGTGAGGGGGGATGAATGGCCACCCCACCACCTGTGGCAAGCTGTTGTCTATGGATATCAGATGCATGCCGCCAGACATGTCTAAATAAATCACTGCAGTGATGGTGTATCTGCTCATATATCCAGTTATGCATGCCTATGTCATTTACCCGACGAACAAGATCTTGCCACAGTGCAGTCCACTCATGCTGGTGCTGGCTGCTTCTGGAAAACAACAGTGTGTAGTGCTGCACCAGGCTTTGCTGGATCACCTCTTCCTCCACTGCTGTGTAAGAAGGGTTACGTTGGTGGGCAATCAGGCTGAAAGAGAAATGAACAATATGTGTGAGCGAGTCCTGTGGCACACTTTACACCCTTAACCACAGATATCACTTCACTGCCATATATACCATCCGTTTGTCTGTCAGAGGATACACACGTTCAGTACCACATATTGGTTCTCAGGCCACAACTGACTAACAGTGCCTGGCACACTCTATATATCAAACCACTATACAACAGTACCTGGCACACTGTTTGTGACACAATGCACAACCTCGCCACAGGGGTATATATCATGCTAATGCATGAACAAAGATGTCATCCATTGCAATGAATGTAAAGTACAGTTACTGTAGTACCAGTAAACCACCCTAGTCGTTGATGCCATAGCCCTGCCTAACATATGTGCACAGTTGTTAATATAGGTGGCATACTGCTGTAACAGAGTATATATGTTGCTAGATACACACGTACACCCTGTAACACACATATGATTGTGGCCATGGTACAGGCATAATTACACACACATCAGACAAACATGCAACACACCACTGTATGCTAACACAGATGAGCTTGACCTGTGTACCATACATTACCATGTGCCACTACTTACAAACCCTTATGCCTGAGTTATGTCCTCTGTGCAGACTACAGGAAACACACAAGACAGTATTTCCAAGCAATATGAACACACACCATACTGTGCTCTTTAGGCCTACAGCTTCAGGTAGTACTACAGTTCATATGGGAGTCGGATTCACCAGCAGTACCACTCGCTAAGCATACATGTATTGCTTTAGCCTACAATGGGACACCACAGTCGTCAACAAGGAACTACGTCACATCATATGCCATACTACTATGTCTGCCTAACAATAACATACACATCTTTTGCTGGCCTCACAGCTAGGATAGACTCTACCATGTCAGATACAACTTCACACTACGCTATCGCACCTTTACAGACCTTGCACACATTCAGCGTTACACTTATTCAACCTCACATAGCAGGTATTGCATTGATTACATGTGTGAGTGCATAGTGTCATAGGTAGGTGAGATGCTTTTGGCCCTAGGGCCTACAGCAGCCTCGCCATATGCTACCCTGGCCTTTGCCACACATGTACTTTGATTTCACTTGCCCTTGTCAACCAGAACCACAGAGGGGATTCCTGGGGTGTATTACCAATCTCCCAAACAATCATCAGGGGTATTTATGACAACTGCTAATGAGGAGCCTTGTTTGCTATTGCTAAGTGGTCTATTCCAGAGTATGGCATATCTCTGAGATAGGAACCTATCCCTCCAGCATGCACTGTTTAGTGAGATAACAAGGTTTAGAGCCCTAGAGCATGTAGCCCGGAGGGATTGTGATATGTTGCCATGGTGGTTGTCACAGCTATGGGTCTGACATACCTCTGTATGTCCGGCAGAGGTCACATCTGTGTGGGTGGTCTGCAATACAGTCTAGCTGTGGTGTTGTGAGTCAGTCTGCATAGGGCATCTGTTTGAGGTCAGTATTACCCTTTGTGAGGTATGTCTGTGGCCTTTCCACTTGCTGTAGTGTTCATGTGAGGTACATACCACACAGGGCATTTTGATGAGTAGAGGGGAACACTGACCTATATTTCCCTAGATGACACACCTATTGTCATGACACATACCACATAGACAGATTACAAGTCTAGTGTGGCACTGTCTTTATCAAAGGGGAGGCTACTTCCACCTGTGTCCCATGTTCCCTTATTACACCTTCAGTGTTAGGTAGATTTCTACCTATGTGGTAGTTAATATATATATATATATATATATATATATATATATATATATATATATGTGTGTGTGTGTGTGTGTGTGTGTGTGTGTGTGTGTGTATACATATCCATACACATACATGTACACATCCATTGCTGTATATTTAGATGTACATATAGGCACATGTACAGTCCACCTTTCATGGTGGGGATATCACTTATGCGACAGTTGTGGGATGTACAGCTATGTGAATATATTGCACAGTATTGTGCAGAATGCATTTTGGTGTCCTTAGCCCAAGTAGCTTTAGTAGGCCTCACTGACTGCAACACAGCAGATCTGACAAATCAGTCCCACAGCGTTTAACCACCACATGACATATATCAGCACTGCATGCTGTTTTCTATGCCTCACACTACGACCTACATTGATATATGCACATAACAACCTTCAACGACATATATGTGTCCACCCTTCACTAACAGTTGCAGTATGTCCCTTCCCCTATGCACATGTGCAGATACAGATAGATATGTACTGCTGCCACATATGGATGATTTGCAGTGTGTAGAGTACTCTTCAGGAACATCTACTACATGCCGTCACATACATATGAGTTACATACCTTACCTTTGTTTTCCCTGCTCTGTCTGTTGTTACTGTTTTGTTGTTGTTTTTTTTTTTTTTGGTTGTTTGTTTTGGGTTTTCTCTGTCTGTTTTTGTTTCTGTTTATGTCTCTGTTTCTGTCTCTTTTCTCTGTGTTTCTGTCTGTGTCTCTGTTTCTCTCTCGCTCTCTATCTCCCTGTTCCTGCAATGATATTATTGCATGTGTGGATAGCAGGTACAGCCTGCTTTTCTAGGTATCTGCACATGTGCATGTAACAGCCTCTGCACCAATTGCTGCCCATCATTCAGTAATTGCATGCAGCCTGCTCTGTGGTGATTGCAGTACTCACTGTGATTGCAGCCCACTGCTATAAAATGCTAGGTTAGGTAGGCTTAGCATTTTCAGCTTTACAAGGTGGGGCCCATGCTTGTTTGCTCTGGACACCGTTGTGTCAGTCAGAAGGTTGGTATATGTCTCTTATCTGAAGCTAGGAATGTAGCCAGTGATATGCATGTTGTACTCAGACCTAAATGTTGCTGCTTCCAGTACACACTTCTCATTGTAGACATGTACTCGCCCTTCCAAATGCTAACACAGGATACATAGAAGTATGTACTTTCTAAATTAGACAATTAACTGCCATACAAATGTGGTTATTGCAATGTATTCCTGTGGCACATGCACTGTTTGTGAACTGCTATACCGTAATTATTAAGTTACTCACTTCTGAACAGTTTGTGGTTTGTTTGTGTTGACATTAGCACAGGCTGCTCAACACAACTGGACATATTTCAGTACTGTGTATGCCTACCTACACCCTTGCTTTTGCCTGATTACACAGGTATGTCATACCTTTGGGTAGGGATGCAGAACTGCAAAGAGCATTTTTTATTATTGTGTGACGTTTATCTTGCTGAACATACAGGATTGCTGTGTACCTGTTAGTCTATCAAGGCAAGTAGTCTGTTTGCGTAGCTCCCACCTGTGGACATATCCAGATGGTAGCTAGAGGTTAGCCTATTATTCTTTGTCTGTGCACCACACCAGTCTTTTCAGCACTGGCACAATGGCATTGTCACAGTTGGTTGCTAGCAGTACATGGCTACATCCTGTGATATTTCTGTGTTGTACTCCTACATAAGGGCATGCTTGTGGAACTCCTTCCAAAGCTATTTGCAGAGTGTGTAACAGCAGTAATGCTAATATGCCTGTGTGTTTCTGCCACTGCCAGGCCTCAGATACTCTCAGGTATATATTTGAACGGCCTTAGTGAAAGGTACATATAAATGAGATACACCTGCAATATATTACAGACATATTGCAGTTGAGACTTTCTTGGGAGTCAGAGCATATGTATTACTACACCTTTTCTGACGTGCAAGAAGTGTCTACCCTTACCTATTGACATTATTCATTAAGTGTGATTCCCCACTATTCTGCCTAATGTTAGTACTTTTCAGAGTAATTCAGAGGGGCACAGCTAACATTTATTTACAAATCAGGGACATCCCTGTACAGCAGTCACAGTTGGGGAGTCTGGCCTCTGCCCTATTCAACTTTGCCAGTGCTTATCCTGGTCTGATACTGTGTGGCATTTGTAAGGTGCTACTGTAACATTATTCCCTGCTAGAATGGCTGGTTCTCTTTTTACAGTCATGTCATGCAATTCCACAACAACTGCTGGTAAAGGCCAACAGAACAGGATTTGTATTATGCCATTCCTAATTTCCATTTACATTCCCTCATTGTAATGCATGATATATTTTTTTCAGCACCAAGTTATTTGTATATCTGCTGTGGCTTAGTGGTAATTCATGCAGTCAATGGTCTAGGGTTAGAGACTGGCAGAATTTTTTTCTTTTGCTGCTGAGCAGAACAAGGGCCCTGACATAGAGTGATTAAGGCACTTTTAAGCAGTTGTAAGCGGGTTTGCATGGGTTTGCGCGATGCTTAGCAATGCTTAGCTAAGCGCACACATGCACGCACTCGCGTAAACCCGCTTACTACTGCTTAAAAGTGCTTACTCCTGCTAACCCCCACGCTAATTTCTTTGAAAGAAAAGAAAATGGGGAGATAGGAAAGTGGTGAAAAAGGGGGCACAAAGAGGGACAGACAGTAGATAAACAAGCTTGGGATGTGCAGGACAGGTGTAGGGAAGGTCCATAGCTGCCCACTTCTTTACCAGCAACAGCTGTGCATATGCAATAAATTTGGAGTGATATTTGAAACCTTCCACCCCTGGGAGAGGGGTGAGGACAACAAAGTATGTTGTACTGCCAATTATAATTATCAGTTTACATGTCCAGCGGACATGTGTGTGAAATGGGCAGCTATGTATGGGGCGTAATTTTTTTGTGGGTACAGATTGCCCTTTTTTTTTTTTTTAGGTGAGAGTGGAAAGTGAGGTAGAGGAAGTAGGTATGTTTGGGGAGGTAGGTTGGGGAGGTTAACAGACAAGACAAACAAGATGCATACAGGGGCGGTGTATGACACATGGGGTAGGTGAACACAACTGATGGGGACGGATGGTTGGAAATCGCAAGCCCATGTGCCCACAGATGGTAACAGTGAAACTGAGATCCCCACCCATGGGCAGTCACCACTGCACCTTCACAGCCCCAAGGGTGTCTGTGCTGAGGGCTGCGTAGGATGGGTAGGCTCACCCATGAGACAAGCCACTCTCACCTCGAGCTGGCATAGGAGATCAGCGACTGAACGCTGGATCTCCCTATGCACCACAGCCTGGACCCTTTGAAGGGTGACAGGTGGCCCTTTTCCGCCCACGTTTGCACGGGGGGATGAGTCCCATCCCCTGCAGCGCTTCCACCAGAAGGTGGCACAGGACCAATGGAGGAGGGGAGCCCGGGCTGGGCACCGGACCTGCTGATGCCAGGTGCACTCGCCAGCTGAGGAGGGACAGATGGGTCCACTGGGACCGGCCTTCCCATGCATTCTGTGATTAGGTGTGTTTAATTACAACATAAACAACAGCATTCCAGATTAGTTGTAACAGCATGCAGTAATATTCCCATTAACCCAACACACCAAGGTTCCAACAGTTGAACAACAAGCATAACACATGCATATATTGAACGACAGTGGATATTCCAACAGCATGCAGGGATGATTGGTAGCAACAGGCCACCATGATTGTGGTGTTTGAACAGGGCACATGCATCAAAGTGAATGCAAATATTTATAGAACAATAGGACATATGTCCCAACAAATATTTGAGATTACACATACCCATTGAGGTGTGGAATTGCATGGTTTATGCACATACAGTAGGGTGTAGAAAGAAACCTCATTTAACATCTTATAAGTCATTTTAGTCTACACTACATTCCTAGTGACTGCAAGTGTATATCCCCTACATGTATTATTACACTTGCCAACATGCATTAGGTTGTGTAATGGGTTTGGCTAGTTCAATATATACCTGACCTATATCTGACATACTAACTGTCCAAGATGCAGATGTTACTGCTACATATTTCTTGATTTCATTTATATTTCTTTATCTACATATCTGGATGTTTTCCCATGACATTTTCACTTCAATTTGTACAGTACCCTGCATTTCTTGAAGCACACTCACATTTCTGGGGAACAAATTAACATGCTACTCGTGTGCCAGATTTACTTATGCATGCCAGCCAGTAACTGACTGTTGAGGACTGTATATATGCTTCACAGCTACTAGCACTTCCATCACCCACTTTAGATGGGACTGCACAACTCTGGGTTGCCAGCACTTATTAAAACAGTACTATTTGTATAATACAAGGGTACAACAACATTTCAAAGTAAGTGACACAGACACACTCCGGGTTTTATACCTTTATTAATTACATTACACACTTTTCCACAGGCTCGCTCCTTTATTTGATATAACAGTGCATATGGAAGACATATTCAAGACATATTATATCTTTATTAATAGGTTAGAACACTCTTTTTCAGGCTCACTCACTTATTTTATATGACAGTACCTACAGAGATACTGTTCCTGACATATTTTACCTTTCTTAATGGGTTACTTTACTTTTTTTTTCAAGCTCTCTGACTTTTTTATATGACAGTACATGCAGATGACTTATTCAGGGCATTTTATGGCTGTATTATCGGACTACAACACTTTCTTTCATGCTCTCTCCCCTATTTTATATAACAATACATGCAGAATAATTACTAACCTGCCTGGTGGTGCAGCCTTAGCAGCCTATCTGCATAGGCTTGCTGATTCACAGCACCGTCACCTGCAGCTGTGAAGTAAATGAAGGGATATTGAGACATACCTATCCATTATACAGAATCAGTTATCAATTCTTACATGCTGCATTCCATGGCTACCTACTCAGTTGTGGGGCATCTTGCATCCCACGGGCCTCCTGTATCCATTGGTTCAGGCGGTCCTGATTCCATATCTTCAGGTCTGCATGGTGGTGACGGACCTGCTCACCAGTCCGAGGAATGCCTGTGACACTGGTGAGGTCATGCACTAACCGGTTCCAAGCCTCTGACTTGTACTCCGTCCCATGGAACTGGTCCTGCAGGAGTCTTGACTCATGACGGTGGACAAGGAGCCAAACCATGTATTTCGACTCCTCGATGCCCCAAAGTTGCACTCGGAAGAGTGTACCCTGTCCAGCACCAGCCATTCTAACTGCAGATGTGAGGTACAATCAGTTATGGTGAGTATTCCCGCCTATGGGGCTTAAATATGCCGCATTTCCCGCACTTTTTTGTGATTGGCCGTTTTTGAAAATTCTCGGTTGACTGCAGACCTGCTTAGTAATGGTTAATCTACCATTTCTAAATATATGTATGTTAACAGTGGCTGTTTCTCCAAAGCTGTCATGGCTTAGTGGTTCAGTACTTTGAGTATGGTGCACAGAGTCCTGGGTTCGAACCTTGTCATTCATTTTATTTTAATACTGTCCAGACAGGCTAGGGGGTGTGGCTGTGTTTAAGCAACTTTGCTCTACATTGCTCCACATTGCCCTACAGTGCCCTGGTTGGCATGGCGCACACGTCCACGCAAACAGATTGCGCTGGTTAAAGCACTATTTAGCTATGGGCACCTCTATTGTGCTGGTTAAAGCGCTATTTAACTATGGGCAACTCTATTGCACTGGGTAAAGTGCTATTTAACTATGGGCAACTCTATTGCGCTGGGTAAAGCGCTGCTTAACTGCAGGCAATTATATATCGGGATCCTTTAAAAATATATATTTTCTTTACTGATACATAGGCCATTTCACTGCTTTTTTACTAATATTTTAATCATATATGTCAGGTATTATTTCATATACTGATTTAAAACATAAATAAGAAGGGGAGTGGTGGGACTCGAACCGCGAACGCTCTACCATTATACTATTACGTGTGATTTGCATAAGCATTTCTTTCTTATGTTCTTCCATGTCAGAATTGCTAACTGCAGCTAAGCAATGGGCACACCCGCGCACACACGCGCAAATACGGGCAGATATTTCGGGAATTTAAAAAAAATAAAATTAATGTTTTACATTTTATAACTGTGATGGAGGTTTACAATGTCAGGGAGTGTGGTGTTGGGTGCAAGGACATTTGAATGGACTCGCTTTTGTGTGTTTTCATTTTACTTTTTGAACCCTTGCAGGGGGTGGACATTTAGACTGCTCGGCAGTCGGACATGCCCCCTGCTTTCCTACACGGTCCGTGTAAGACTTACGGTTCAGTCAGTGTGCCCTCATGAATATTCATGGAAAGCTGATGTCATACCGTTCAACTGCAGCCTCTGAGTAAGACTTATTTAGTCTTACATGGAGGATTCATGAATCCGGGAGAAAATGTTCACATTTTTTCTAAATATCTTAACAACCAGGTAACACAGAACTCCTTAGCCTCACATTAAAGGTCTCATCTAGATTAATAAAATGCTGCTGACTATATGCATGTAGCTTGAGTGATTGCTGAGCTATTGTAAATTTTTTACAAAATATTACAAATGTAATAATAGTTACTATGTTTACTGTGACTTACAAAATTCAGTTTAAGACTTAAAACCTAAAGAATACTACCACTATAAAAATAGTTTTTGCTGAAGAGTTTGCCATTTATACTTCTTTAATAATACTTATGTTTCCAGAGATATGAGCATTTGTTTGAAATGTGAGGACATAATTTGATTCTGTGAAAAGGCTTAGGCTCCACCCATTGGAAGTTACAGTGCAAACTTCCTGAGCTCCATTGGAGTGAATGAGTTAAACAATGGTGCAGTGTTAAAAGTGCATCTCTGATATAATCAGCCGTATCAATATAAAGGCATGAAAAACAGCAACTATGAGGTTGAACACAAGAAGATTCCCATCAGGGGCTACAATAGTGATGGACAGGAACTTCTGCCACTCCTTTGGGGGAAACTGACACAGTGATAATTTCAAGTAGTGTTGATAAGTGATGGATGAATCTCGTTGGTATGACAAATACCTGATGTCATTATAGCTGAGTGTAGGCTCACAACAATGTTCCACTGTGTATTTGTCATCTCAACAATATCAGAAGGAGAGCAAAGGCAGAATAATAAAGAACGTATATTATTGTGCATTGGGTGTTGCATGAACAGCTATGACATGCATGACACCTTGTTCTCAATGCTATTTCTGTGCTATGTATTTACAAGCCAGAATAGAGCAATCATGGCACATAGAGTAGGGAGAAGGCCAAAGGTCTAATGCTGGAACCTTTGCAGGGCAAGTCATCATTTCTGAAACAGTGAAAATGGAGTCACAATCAAAAATACAGTATCACTGTCTGTGTACATCCTTGGGTCATGATATACCCACTGTATAGGGTGAACCTAAACTAACAAACCCATAGTTATACAGATGTCCTTGGTTTGGGAAGGTCTTATCATGGCTGCAGACAGCAGAAGTGCTATCACTCTGACTACAACAGCAGCTGAGTATGCTGCATCAGGTGAGGGTATACCCATCATAATGTAGCCTCACATGGGTATTCATTGCCATCACAGGTAATAAGTGTCCCTTAACATGCAAGCTTTGTTCATTACCAAACAGTAGATGTGCAGGAATACCATAAAGGAACAATCAGATGCTGCATATTTCAGCGTGGAGAAGACTGCTGTGTTGACTAACATTCTAAAAGATGCCACCCAACACAGTCTTGAGCTTTGTGAGGACATGGTGTCCAGAGACATGATTTAGATTGGCCTTGTGTAGTCTCTGTTTGCACATAATGCCTCCAATTCTACCATTATGTTGGGGATTTTAAGTCCCATTGTTACTGCACATGCTAGCGGCATCATCAATGGTTGAAGTAGGGTATGTACTCATGGCCGAAATGATACTCCATCATGTTCATTGTTGGTGACATTCCTGACCTAGGTTGATATTTTCTTGGTGCTGCAGCTTTCCTGCTTTAATGTTACTTTCTCATCTTTATCAAAACCAAATTACATTCTTACATAATCTGAGAAAGTTTTTAAACACTTGCAGTTGTGCTTTTCAATTCCACATCTGAAGAATGATGCAGTTTTAAGTTATCTATAAAAAGAAGATGTGTTTACACCTGGGGATGTTTTCTGTGAGTTAAATTATAACCAAGACGTAATCTGTTAAGTAGACAGCTTAATTGGTTAAGGGACAGACAAAACAGCAGCAGTGGCAAAGAATCACCCCTGGATTGCCATTTGAATTTTTATCCCTGAGATGATAATTTGCCCTTGACTTACTTACAAAGTGGTCTGCCACTGTTTCATTGACACTGTAATGTAATTGATCGATGTATGATGCATGTTTTTACATGTGTAAGCACTCCTTCACCCATGAATGTGAGATGCTATCAAATGTTTTTTTTGTAATCTCTTCATGCCACACTTAAATTCTTCCACTTTTTACAATTTACCATTATGCCTTTTTTAGCAACAAATAATCCTTTGTTCCATGTGACTTTCTTTTCTTACCCCTTTGCTCCATGTGACTTTCTTTTCTTACCCCTTTGCTCCATGTGACCTTCTTTTCTTACCCCTTTGTTTCATGTGACTTTCTTTTCTTACCCCTTTGCTCCATGTGACTTTTTTTTCTTACCCCTTTGCTCCATGTGACTTTCTTTTCTTACCCCTTTGCTCATGTGACTTTCTTTTCTTACCCCTTTGTTCCATGTGACTTTCTTTTCTTACCCCTTTGCTCCATGTGACTTTCTTTTCTTACCCCTTTGCTCCATGTGATTATCTTTTCTTACCCATTTGTTCCATGTGACTTTCTTTTTTTACCCCTTTGTTCTATTGCTATGATTTAGTTTTCTTTTAAATGACTATAAAGTCTGTTGGTATCAATTCCAGTATATAGGCTGTATATCATCATGGGCGCCAGAAACTGTTGAAGACTGGGGGGGAGGGTGAAGGGTGACAGGGGCACTTAGTCATCTAAAAAGGGCAATTTTTTAAAGCTGTTTACTACCACAACATAGGTTCAGTTGGAGGACATTTTAAGCTTAGCCAATTTTCATTTAGGCACTTGAATTAACTTTTCCTGATTGGTCTTACTGATCCCATGGCTGATAATTTCATATTAGCTCTAGTGAGAATAAATATGATCACACTATAGATAATTTGAGGGGACCCATGTAAGGGATGCAGCATTTAGGAACCAAATCTATCCAAGTTGCATTTGAATATGGACAGGGATGAGCTTTGCTTTCCTTGAATGGATAGTCTGTTCTAGATATATATCCATCTCTCCACAACATTCAGTTTATATACCTGGACTGAGTATTTCTGATGCTATTTGACTTGTTGGTGTTCAATAGGTCCAATCCACCTGTATTAGGTCGGAGGATGCCTTCTATGCCAGACACGTCACCTCTAAGCACTGTAGGATACTTAGTATAGTGATAAATCTTTGAGTTGGTCCATGCAAGACCTATTGTTTAGGACTTGTATCCTTTTAGTAAGGTATCTCTGTGGGTATTCCAATTGTTGCATGGGTCTGGACAGATACATGCCAAAGTGTGCATTAGACAAAATGCCTGACCTAATGAGGGCTTTGTAAAGGGGGACAATAACATCTCTAGATCTAGTCACAATCAATTTGTTTATAAGCTGTACAATATAGAAAGACTCTCTTATGACTCTGGGCACATGTTGGTCAAAAGTCAGGTCACTGTACACACAAGTTCCCAAATGCCAAACAACTGGATTAGTTCTCGGGGGGGGGGGGGCATTGGCAGTTTGGCAGTTCCCTGGAGTAGATGACTCCCAAGGGATACGATAATGTATTTCTTGGAGTTTAGTTTCAATTCATGATTCTGGCACCAGTTATTCTTTGTGACAAACCTTCCTACATGATGGTTAAGTCATTTGGGGATTCAATAACTGCTCCTAGCTTGCAGTCATCTCAAACTTAGTCACCACAAGCCCTTTGGTATTTCCTTTTATGTTTGAGATGTATATGCCAAACAGAAAGTCTCAGCACCAAACCCTGGGGGACACCATTGGTGACTGGTCTCTTCCCCTATTTTGGTCTACTGCATCCTGTGAGGAAGCATACATGTATACATTCTTTGATTCACCTTCCTGATTGTATCAACCTGATTGTATTAAATTATATTTCTTGTATAATACAGCACCACTTGTTCGAATGTGTTTTAAATTTGTAGTTTGGAAAAGTCTTCTAGTAAGCAATGAAACAAAATTTATGAAGCAATAATGACAAAACTGCCCAATTCAGAACATATCCATCATAAAAGTCTACTTCCACACCCAAAATGACAGCAGTGTAAGCCATAGGCATCTCACACAGCTTCTCGCACTTATTTTCAATTTCATTTTTTTTGGGGGGGGGGCAAAAGGTCAAAAACCAGAGACACATTTTAAACATTGCTTGTATAATTTTGCAAAGTCGCTAGAATAAAATGTTGTGTTACCACCATGCATTTCACTAGTAAGTCTTAAACCCAGGACCCTATGTACTACAGTCAGAGTAGCACACTGCTGTGCTAATTCAGCAGCTTCCTGAAATTTAGGAAGACTGAAACTTACTGGCTATCATTTAGTGAATTCATTTCTCACGTCTCACCACAGCTCTCAACTCTTAGCACAAAAAATACAATACTGGGGGAATACAAATTCAGTTCTCACTATAGCTCTCAACTGTTAGCACAACGAAACGTGGGCAAAGCTTACAAGTGGTGGTGGCTAGGGCTTTTAGGCTTTTTTTACCCTATACTGAAGGTACAGGGTTTGAGCCTCAGTGCCTCTAGCCACCAGACACTCACACACACACACACACACACACACACACACACACACACACACACACACACACACACACACACACTTATTTATATATATGTATACAGTGTTCACTTCTGGTGTAATGCCAGCTTAATGTATATATTATTTTTCATTTGCCACCTTCATATGCTCAGTCTTAATGGAACCCAAATATAACATAGCTTGGTAGATTGTGACAGTAAATGGGAAATTACTCAGCAAGGTTACATTTTGTGTCTACAGATGAAGGGCAGTATCTCAATTACCCATTCACAGTAACACTTTGGCAGAATATAATGGTATTGTTGTATCTTGAATTACAGAATGCCTTTTCACAACTCCTGGGATAAGTTTTTCTTTTTTTTTTCCTTTGTAAGCATTTCCAATGCTTTAAAAAAATCACTTTTATGAACAAATAAATACTGATGTTACAACAGCACAATATATTTGCAGTTTTATATGTTCTACACTGCCTTAGTAAGAAAGAAGGAAAATGTACTTTTGTTGTAATGCACATTAGATATGCAATGAAATTACTACAATAAAGTAACAATTCTGAAAACCAAACTATATACTGCTTCTTCACTCTGTTCATGAAATAACACAAATCAACTGTTTTAGCTCTTTTGCACACAGACTGTGCTCTCCAGAACATCTCTTTTAAAAGTGTAAACCTCCTCTGAAGATGTCACATATTCTATCAAATAATAAAAATATGTGCCATTTATTTTTTTAAAAGGTGTAACAATTGTTTTATACAGACTTTCCCAATAGGTATACTACCCACAATGCCCCTGACAAGCAAGATTTATAAGTATTTAGTTTTGATCAAGTAGCAGTGGTGTCCATTCACTTTCTTATACAGTTTAGACCTTCTCAACCTCTCAAATAACCACTTACTTAGAGGTGACACCTTTGATTTTCAGCTGTGGGCAAATGAAACAATTCTGGTCATAGTAATGCATTTCACCCTGTTTTATATACACAGAGACAGAAGGGTGGATGCATGCAAACACACACACATTGATTCTAAAGGAATGTATGCATCCTTGCATTGTAATCTGCAAATAAGAGTTTAGTTATTTTTAGAATACTTTTTGATACAAGCTATTAATAGTCATGTAACAACATGTTATCCTCTTCCAATATTGTTTGAAAACATTCTTTCTGAATGAAAATGTTTATGCCTCTTTTTAAATATATCCCCATTTCAAAATGTTGGAAATGCTCATTGTGTCAAATATTGACATTTTTTCTTTACAGTGTCATCTCCACCTTTCCACTATGTCCACAGTTTCTTTTCTTAATAAGTACTAAATTGCTATTAAAGTCACCACATCAAGCTATCAAAAAAGGGGTATCTAACCAGGACTTCACATTTTCCCATAACTCTTTTTTTAAAGCTTGATTGAAGTATATACATTTATCAAACTTCACAATCTTCCATTATTCAAAAAAATCTACATCGACACTCCAAAGAATTATTCTAGATACACTTGCCTAATAAATAACCGTTACTCCAGAACAAGTGTCTCAGCCAAGTGACAAAAAATTAGAACATCCAAATATGTATTTATATTTTCCTGTTTTAACACAGATACCAGATATACCTTTTGTGACACAAATACAAATAAGCACGCACACACACTCACCTGACTATAAACAGACACACACACACACACGCACACACACACACACACGCACACACACACACACACACACACACACACACACACACACACACACACACACACACACACACCCTTAGTTTCCTTATCTTACTAACTCGCCAGGCAGTCGATAATCCCTGCAAACTCGCCCTGTACTTCCATTCAGTGCAGGCAGCTGATAATCCCTGCAACAGCCAGTAGATCTCCCCCTCGCATTGCCGGATATGCATAATGCGTGAGCTCCTTCAGCTCAATTCCAACAGGGCTGGAATCTCTGAGGGAGCTGACATCATTGCGTACGTGCTCCAGCCATGAAAATGTAAAAAATGGATGGGACGGGTCCTTACATTTTCCGGATCTGCTGTAAAAGTGGGGGTCTGTCCCCCCTTGCTTTATGGTTCCGGTGCCCAAGTATATCATTAAAAGCCAAGTTACTGGTCTATAACTTTTAGGATGGGTTGTAGGTTCACTCTTAAGGAGGATTATCATTTTCCCTGTTGGCATCTGTTCAGGATGTGCATATAAGTCTTACTCAAGGCTAAATCTTCATGTAAAGATGTTAATACATTTAACTAGAGGTTAGGTAGAGCATCTGGGCATGTGGTTTTCCATTTATGAGCTTTTCTTTATTTTGTTTCAATTTCTCTGACCAT
Source organism: Protopterus annectens (assembly GCF_019279795.1). Taxonomy (NCBI): domain Eukaryota; kingdom Metazoa; phylum Chordata; order Ceratodontiformes; family Protopteridae; genus Protopterus; species Protopterus annectens. Next base: position 878,130,871 of record NC_056732.1, read on the forward strand.
TACTTCATCCCATTTCATATCCTGTGCACCTGAGCTTCTTCCTGTTTCTTTTACTTCCTCTATTTATTCATCATGATTGAATTGTAACACAGGATCTTCATAGATAGTTCTCCAAAAATGTGTCTATTTCTTCTTTTTTGTTGATGTTTCTATTCCTTTTGTATTGTTTCCCAGTTCCCTATAAAACTGTTTGGGTCATCAATGAATTATTTATTTTGTACTTTTCTTTTATATTTATCTGCATATCTTCTAGGTTTTTCTGCCTGTGCTGATATCTTTAGTTTATTATTTGCAAATAGTATATGAGAGATCCTAGTCTGTTTTGACTCTGCACATTGCTTTTATCACATCTATCTTTCTAAGTATTTTTGTTGATCTATTCTCTCATCAGTATTCTTCTAACTGTGACATTTCTTGTTTTAATTGCTTGATAATTTTCTCTGTTCAGTCCTTACATGATGGCAATTTATGTCTTCCCTTCCTTTCTCTTATTGCACTGCATTTTTGTAGTAAGACTTTGTCTGTCATTAATTTAACTGCACAGTAATATACCTATTTACTTCTGTTATATCACATGATTTTCTGTTAATAGTCTTGACTTCTAACATTGTGGGTCTTATTCACTTTCTGTAATCTGTTTCTTTCATCAGTCGTTATATGCCTATCCATCTCTATTAAATCATGCAACTTTTACCTTAGATCATTTTCTTCTAAATTGAGGGTACATTCTTTGCTATCTGTTTCCTGTGGGCATTCTACAGAAAGTTCCAGAACATCTTCCTGTGACAAATTCTCTTCAACTGCATCCTGCACTATCCTTTATTTCATATGGGAACTCATTGGCCTATCACTGCACAGTAATTACTGCGTCAGAGTTGCTACAATTTCCTGCTCCTTCCTTTGCTGTGTAACACCAACCAAACGTTAGTACTGGTTTCCTACTGAAGGCTCCACAGCATCTTTATGTGGCAAATGATTGGATGCTTCAGGTTCCACCTGCTTCTCCTTAGTTTGGGGATTCATTATTCCATCATACTGTGGCATTACGTGAGTTGGATTCTCTGCACTAAATCCTTCCCTTGCAGGTAATCCATAAATCCAGTTTCTATTTCTTGCCTTCTCCATTACTAGTCTTCTTTTCTACATTCCCCACACCTCTGAAACTCTAAATGCAAGAAATCTGGACAAAGCCAGAAATAATGGGGCAGGGGTGTAAAGGGCCTAAAAAACAGGGACAGATTTTTAATACCCATCCTATAAACTTACAACGTTGCTACAATAACAGGTTTTGCATTAGTATGCATTTTTGGAAGGATATGAAGTATGCAACTCATCTGTAAGTCATTATTTAATTACTTCAATCCTCACAATTTGACAGAAAACTACACATTTTATGAGGGACAGACCAAAAATATGAGGTAAAAATCTGGACATTCTGCAAAAATCTGTACAGATGAGTGGTATGACTTTCTCCTTTGGTTTCTTATTTTTTGTAGTGCAAAATGTTTCATATTTGGATTCCTTTTCCTGTATTTCTCTTCAAATATCTTTGGTGCTGCTTTTTTTTGTATTAATTACAGTAAAGAGTTGATTATCTGAATTAATTGGGACCTAGGGTAGTTCACATAAACTGTTCGGATAATCAAGCATATAATTAAACCGGATAACATTTTCTAAAATCTTGTTTTTTTTTCTGCACACAAGAATATACTTTTTAACCATTCAGTGATTCCAGTGGACAGTAAAGAATATTTTTCACAAACGAGCTGGCTACAAGCTCAAAAAACATGCTCAAGCGAATACGTATAATACTTACATGTTTAGACTTTATGATTTTTCCTACCCAAAAAATTTGGAAGACTGGTTCTGATAACTGATATTTTGGATAATTGACAATATGCTGTAGTTTTGCTTTCTCCTTGCCATAAATATTGCGCAATATTAAATCTTTTTGTCTTTCCCATGTCCATATTCCTTCTTCAAATGTCTTCTGCTCTACCTGTTTCTCCTTAATTTGTGGACTCACTGTTCCATCACGCTCTGACATAAACTGTGTTGGACTTTCTACACTAAATCCTTCACTTTGCAGGTATTCCATAACTTCAGCTTCTATTTGTTTAACTTCTACTTTACTAATTTTCTATTCTGTGTTCCCCCTTTGTAATCTTATTTTCTGTATTATGAAGTGCTCCATATCTGGGTGCTTTGCCTGTAATTCTTTTCAAATATGCTTGCAATCATGTTTTTATTGATTAGTTTGTTTTTCTCCTTTGCATAAATATTGCACCATATCAGATCTTTATTTCTTTTTCACACCTTTCAAAAATGTCTAGGTTTTGTTCTTTATAATTTTGCACTTTCTCTGTCACTTTTTTTTCCAATGGCCCAAAATGCCTTTGTCCATGTAAAGTTTTTCAAAGAGCTGTTGTATTAATGAACACAAATTTGCATTTGATACTTTTGACAGCTTTTCTTGTGCAAGTATTTTTCTTTCATCTAATTTCTCTTAAAATCTTTTTGAATATCTTCTATCTGGAAATTCTGGGCTTTTTTGCATAAGAGTAATAATACCTAATTTCTTCCTTATCATTAGTAGTTGATGATATTATATTTATGGTTCGTTTTCAGCCCGTCAGTTATTTTGTGTTTTGTATACTAGGACTTTCTTCAACAATAGGGGGCAATCCCCTCTCAGCCTGGTGTAACCCCATTGCATGAATGCTTCTGTGTCTTGAGGATTTTCCACTGACATTTTTCCAGTCCTGGCACCAGTGCACATACAAGGATTTGACATTTTGTTTATCCTGGGACTTGTGCACCCAGTTGTATTTTGTATTTTTTTAACCTGCCTCTGTCCATGATATATGCTATACAAGACACAGTCTATATATCAGTGTAGATCTGGTGAGATTTTGTGAAAACAAGGTCTACCACACAAAGGCACTCAATAAGACTTGAGGATGAATTCAGTACCAGCAATAATGGTCTCATTTTCTTGCTGATTTTATCATTTTTTACTCAAATTCCAGCCTTCCATCCTGAGTAGCATAACATAAGTGGTAATATCTGATGCACAGTGTGACCTGACTATGCACTGCCCAACATATTCTGTCTTTAACACTGCACGCACCATGTGTGGTTTCTGTATACTTGCCAGTACTCATAATTCTGAATAGGTGTTATCTCCTCACCTGCACTGATGTCTATAGTATCTGCTGCCATCTAGTGAGGTGTCTCCTGGCAAATGCTTATTGATTTTCTAGCTCATTGTCTACCACCCATGATGTTACTATGGCTTCCATGGTTGTGGGGTATAGACCCCTGACAGCTCTCATTTCCACAACATCATGTTGTGTAGCATGACAAAGGCAGTGACTAGCTTGCAGGCTGTTAGCAGGGTGTGCTGAAGTGCCACATCAGATGTATTTAGAAAGTAGAAGTGGGCCTTTAAGAGCCAGTAAACAAATTCAGTAATGTTGCAGCTCTGTGCAAGGTCTGGGTTGCACTAGAGGAGAGCAACACTTTCCAGGTTATGAATGGATGTCATTAGCCAGAGCTCAATGGGGTGTCCAGCATCACCAGTAACATGTAACATATGTTTGGGCAGAGTCAGTGCATGCATACACACTGCATGCAGGTCTATATGTTTTGGGAGGTAGTGCTTATGTACACAATGCATGTAGCTTTAAGCATATAGCATGCCGACAGTTTCTGAGTTTCTGCATTTATCAAATTGGTGGTCCTGCTAAAAGTCACATTGAAAGAGATGATACATGTGTGCCATAAATGTAAATCATTGGAACTGTCAAGGTGTTGTGCAGGAACCTTGGTAATACTAAAATGAGTATTCCATGTTATCTGCCAATTCATTGAATGATGGCCTTTCTTGTTAACATACGGCCTGATGCAGAAAAGGTTGGGGCCTTTATTTACCTAAGTGTGCAGTCTACTGCACCAACTACCACAGAGTACAAAGAAGTTGAAAATGTCTTATCCATGCAGTGCACATCTCTGTTTGCAATCAAAATGTCTATTGTATCTTGGAGGTGCAGCCATAAAAAAGTCCTGTTCATTCTTAATGAATCATAAGATAGAAGATGAACACAAGTGAGTCTGAATGCTTGGGTTTATATTATAACAATGAACGATCAAACGTTGTTATATCAAGCTCAAAAGTTCGAATTCACAACATATCGGACTACCAGAACAGCAATTTTTTCCCAGGGAAAGAAATCACTGTTCCCAAAAAAAAAAAAAAAAAAACACATTCAAACATTACATAAAGTTGGGGGCTTTGCCCACCACACCCCCCTAATTAAATATAACAACTCCGACATTGCACTACAGTGCCGAAAACGGCAAAGTAATGGAAGTGGCTAAGCAACTTCTTTCCCAGGGAAAGAATCCGCTTATATGCCATTTTGTCATTTTGCGTTTTCGACATTTGAAGTTCGACGAAGACGCATTCAACAAAATGCATCTTCGGTCTTCTGATAGGAACCCTAAATTCCCAATTCCATAGAAACTCCAATCATACTTAGCATTCAGTAGTTGTGCAAAGTGGTCCATTCTTCATTGTTTGTAGACTTATATTGTTCATCTTAGACAGACAGCACTCCAGTTAAGTAACTCCTAATCTCTCAGGTGCTACTATCCCTCCAGCACACAGCAGTAAATACATGAAATCTTGAATCTACAGTTTCTAAATGTCACTGTAGCCTGCTTACTGGAAATGGACATACTGAGACTACATCAATTGTCTCATGTTCACTGATAACCACCTACTACTTAAAAAATCTGCCACAGTGTGTGAGAGATGCAGTTATGTAATGTTATGGAAGGCAATGCTCTGACACAAAGCTACTACAAATAGCTAAGTTGTCAAAAGAATACATCACCATACTAAAGCAATTTGAAATACTTCAGACCAAACTTAGGCTTGTAAAAGTAAATTAGCTAATCCACAGAGGCCTCCTAAATATAAGTCAAAATCAAGTACCCACAGCAACCTCACAAAAGCACATCAAAGGCAGCATCCACTGTGAGTCACATAGATCTGGCCAAAAGCCCATAGGGCAAATCACCAAACATACCAATATCCTTGTCATAGGTGACTTCATGGTGAAACATACCAATGCATCACTCACTAGGCTGTGCAAAGAGGGGGTCATGGTCCATTGCCTATCAGGTGTCAGGATTCGCCACATCATACAATCAGTCAGATCCCTGCACCACAAATCCATGTATAACATAGTCATTGCACATGTGAGTATAAATGACTTGAGGTGTACTTCCCTAGACGATATGAAAAGAGACATAATGGAGCTCTCAGAATATGTGTCTGAGGCAGGTACAAGCTTAGCCTCTAGCAGTATTTTGATATCACCAAAAATGATACAACAATACGACCAAATGATAATTGACTTTAATGATTGTTTAGATTCTGCCATCATTCTAAGAAGGTGCAATATAAATTAGCCTGGATTGAGATGGCAGACAGTCCAAACTGCTTTGTAAGAAATTGTTTGCACCCCTTCCCAAGGCTTATATATATTGGCTAAAACCTTGTCTTCCTCATTGTGCTTTTCTTAGGCAAAGCCCGTCTTCTTGAACTTCCAAAATAAATAACCACAATCAAGATGGCACTAAGGTATTGCTGCTCAGTGTTAGGAGCTTTAACAAATAAATAAATTAAAAAAAACACACTCTACAAGCACTACTTACCCTGGAAAATGTAAATATATGCATCATCTCAGAGACCTGATTCAAGACCATTGATAGCACTCCATGAGTAGAGGGTTCCAATGTGTATCACTCATATAGGCCCACCACATTAGAAGTAGTCACTAACTTGGATATGTCTCTGTCTTCTTAAAAAAAAAAAAACATAAACCATCTCACTTGTTATACAGATTTGAACTCCATCTTTTCCAGCTTAATATAACCAAAACTCTTTATGCCACAATAGATAACTACAGGACGCCTCCTATGCCCCCATTGCCCATACCTTCAGTCTAAGCAGTATAGAATGCCTATGTATTAAGCAAAATACCATTCTCTGAGGAGACTTCAACTATCTCACCATTATCTGGGAGACTTATACATCCTCAAACATGTACACACAGAGATTTCTTGAATTTATAAACAGAAATTCCCTAGAACAATTTGTCCACACCCCTACTGAAGAGATAAAATCCTGAATGTGGTCCTTACCAATATAGCATGGCTTTGCTTCACACTTATTGTAACCTCCTCCCTGAACAAAACGAATAGTAAGTCCATCACATTTACCTTAAGGGCGAAGCTAGAAGCATCCTCTAATACCACAAAATTCAGAGACTATGCAAAGGTAAATATAATAAAATTGAGTGGTGATGAACTGACTAAATTCAAAAGCCCTTTCCACCTCACTGATCACACAACTTATGTAGAATCTTTTGCTACCAAGTTCTATGCAAATGTAAACAGTTGCATAGGTGTATCTGTCCCACACCAAAATAAATACAATGCAAAATTCAAAAATAATCCCCTACTGTGTAATCTTAATATAATCAGGCTCTATTACAAAAAAAAATTCATTACACATAAAAATGAATCTAACTCTCAATTAGCCAAAATTATCTTGCTAAACTAAACAAGGAACTCTGAATTCTGGGCAATTCAAACAAATCAAGATATGAGGTAAAAATCTCCAACCCAGTTGAAAGATAATCCCCAAACCTTCCTTAACTGTATTAGAAATCTCAGAAACAATGCTCAGGACTGTGTAGAGGTAATAGTAGATATCACACACACACAGAACAAAGAATGTATGAGAAATACCCACTCAGGGGACCTCATTCTCTTTTGCAAGATGAACAGAACACACTGGGTGGATGGGTATGTATCAGAGAATGCCACTTCTACAGAACTGGCTTCCACTCCACATAAAGCACAGTACTTTTCTTAATTCTGTTCAAACATATCTTTGCCATAGGGTTGGGTAACTGCAAATTCACCCCCGATTTAGCAACAATAGCCCTCATGGAAAGGGTAAGCATGTAAGTACCCAACAGATACTTGCTTTTTGAAGTTTATTTTGCCAAATGTAAGGGCTGATTAATGTCATGATAATATGAAGCACCCAGTATTACTGCTGCACAGGTTAAAATAACACTGTCCAAGGCCAAGAATACAGCTCCTATGGGACCTGACATTATCCCTGGCTGTGTTCTACATGAACTACAGAGTGAACTGGCATCTCACCTGTGTGCCCTGTTCAATCACAGCCTCACCTCAGGCTTTATCTCTACCAAATGGCGGACTGCTACAGTCATCCATCTCTACAAAAGAGGAGTGACTACAGACACTGGGAACTATTGCCCCATTAGCCTGATGAGTCTGATATGCAAAGCTATGGAACACATCTTCATGGACCTAATAAACAAGGATATAGGGAATATCCAAACTCTGGATCCCACACAGTTTGGTTTTGTGAAGGGTAGATCATGCCTGCTCAACCTGGTTGACTTCTTTGAGTCAGTCACCAAAGCTGTGGATAAAGGCAAGGTGGTTCATACAGCCTACCTTGAATTGCGAAGGCCTTTGATACCATTCCCCACTCAGGAATCATAGAAAAACTCACTAAGCTAGGTATCAACCACTATATCACTAGGTGGGTTGCAAACTGGCTCACAGACAGAACCCACAGTGTGAAAGTAACTGACTCCAAGTCAGACTGCAGGCCAGTCATGGGTGGAGTCCCACAGGGTTAGGTCCTGGTCCTCTCCTGTTTGATATCTACCTCTCTGAAGTCCAGGCCAACACGAAAGGACTCAGGCTGACAAAGTTTGCAGATGATTGCAAGTTGCGAGCCATAATTAACTCCCCAAGTGATGTTGACATCCTACAGAAAGGCCTCACTGAGACCAACGACTAGTATCAGAACCATGGCCTTAAGCTCAATGCCAAAAAATGTGTCATCATCTCATTTGGGAAAACCCTGTTCCTATGAATTACCACATTAATGGTAGTCCACTGAACAGAGAAGGCATCATAAGAGATCTTGGAACACAGGATGACAGCAACTTCCCTTTTGACCACCACATTGCCACTGTGGTCAGAAAGTCCTTCTATGTGGCACATCTCATTACTAAGGGTTTTGCATCCAGGAGGAAAGATGTCATTGTCTCCCTCTACTCTTCCCTCATTAGGCCAATCATCAAGTACAATACCCAATTTGGCATGTACCTCACTAGACACCTGCAACAACTGGACAGGCTGCAAAAGTACCTCACAACGCAGATCCTAGGCCTTAAACACTTGTCTTATATGGACAGACTCAAAAACCTCCAACTATTCTCTGTCTCATATCGCCTACTTAGAGGCGATCTCTACTTGACTTCCAAAGCCATGTCTGACCCAGCTCTGTTAGAAATACTACATCTAAAGAAATCCCAATCCCTCCACACTACATGCTCCAGAGACCTCAACCTTATTACCAGAATCAAAAGAACAAGCTGGAGGGACAGGTTCATAACCCAAAGACTGCCCATGCTATGGAATAGACTTCCCATACATGTCAAGCGGAGTGCCTCACTGGCTCTCTTGAAGAGAAATTATGATGAGTGGATGGGAAATAGAAAATTCACCCCGGGGATCACTCCAGTGGCTCTACTCGACAGAGGCACTAGGACCTAAGGACAGGTGGCACGATACCAGGGTAATCCTAAGGGCTAGATTTGCAAAGGCTCTGGGGCCATTAGCCTAGTACACACCTATGAACCTATGAACCTTTTGGCTAGGCTTATATAGGCCCTAGGGCCAATAGCCTAGTACCTACCTATGAACCTATAAAACACCACAAAGCTTCTTAAGATCCTTACAGATGAATAGGATAGTAAGTACCTAAGAACCTATAAACAAGAGTAAATTCCTTGTGTTTGCAAAATTCATGAGCAAAATACTCAGAAGCAACTCACATTTTAACATTCACTATTATGAGTGCCTGGCAGACAAATCTGGTTTTCACAGAACTTGCTCTTGATCCTGAATAATGAGAAATTTCATAACAATATTCCCCAGTAAAGGCCTGATGTCTAGACATGTCAGTTTGTAAGGGGCAATCCTGTGAACCTTCTAAATTGTTATTGGTTCCATAACTGTTGCATTGGAATCTAACACCTGGAGTGGGACATCCATTTTGTTACTCATCCATAGAAATACATAATAAGTAAAGATGACTTAGCATGGGAGTCTACCCCCAGTACAAGTTATCCATGTTGCTGTTCCCCCATACCTCTGTAAAAATACATGTTAAAATAATTATTTTCCATCAATCACTGCAGCTTATGTTTTGGAAAATTTACTTGCGCTTAGTGGCATGTCTACTTCACAGTACTTCTGAACATGGTTTCTACTGCTGGCAACTGCATGAAAAAATATACACAAAACATATATTAAAAAATGAACTGAGCATTAGCACTAGTAGTAGTAAAGGATGCAAATTGATTCAAGGATTTAAGCTTCGGCACTGACTATTACCTCAGTGCTCTGTATCATGGCTGGGCTGCCTCATCCTGCCTAACCCATTTTTACTTTGACATTTCCTGTCACCTTGGTCTTCTCCCAATATCACAATCACTATAATCATCTTTCCTGCTGATCTGTTCACAAATCAGCTCTCTAAATTATATACTGCTGCACTGGGTACTGTCCACATTTGATCAAGCATGGAAAGGTTTAGGAATCATGGGAAATATAAGACAACTGAGTCTTGCAACCATTTATGCCTTACTAGTACCTGCCCTTAGACTGTACCTCCTTTTTCAAGGAGGGCTAGACCAGTCAAGCAAGGAATACATTTTTGGATACCCAGTCAATCAACCAGTTCCTGCTTGATTTGCCACAGGAGTTTATTCCAGTGGCAGGGAAGGTCCTGCATAAAGATCCTATCTCACCACCATGTTTTATTCATTTGTTGATAAAAATTAAGATCCCTGGATTTGGTATTTGTGAGACTATTTGATTTACAAGGATATAAGAGAACCAGAATCACTAGGTCCCTAATGTTATGAATGGCAAAGAGCAGATCTCCACTCAGAAGTCTATAAGATACAGAATAAAGAGACATTGCTTCCAGTCTTTTCTGTTAGCTGCAGTCCTTAAGACAGTGATCTTCACAGTTAGGAATCTCTGGTGTCTTTCTGGTTGTTTGATGTGTCTAGTGAGGTTCATCCCAAAGGGCGCATTGTATTCAAATTTGGGTGAAATCAATGCTGACTTTAATGGCACAATGACTTTTTTAGATCTGGATGATATTCCTTTGACAATTAGCTGCACTAACTGCAACTAACAGCTGCACTAAGAAGAAGGACATGCTGACTATTGCTGTTACATGATTATCAAAGGAGAGGGAGTTATCAACCCAAGTTTCAAGGAGTTAATCAAACCTGTTCCATGTTTGGCAAAAATGCAAGTGAATTTGAAGAACTTAGCTTTCATCTGATGCTAGCCTTAGCAAAAAAAAAAATATTTTTAAGTATTATTTTGCCCTTTTCCTGCTTGTTTTCACTGCATTATTGACGATTTCTGTGATATTGTTTTCCTGCACTTGCTTAGAGTTTTAGGTTGCATTTTTACACTGCTGTAAGGACTGCTGTTCTGTAAGTGTAGTGCACTAATATGTTGTCGCCAGTGCTTTTAGGCATTTAATTTGTGGATCCCTAACACCTGGAATCCAACCCAGTCAATTTTGCATTAAAAGGGTTAAAATTCTGCACTCTTGTGGTAGGAGAGTGCTGATTTCACCCATCTGAGATAGGAATTGCTGCTGGAAAGTTTATGTTGTGCATTTTTGATTGCCCAGAGGGAAAACCTAGTTTAAAAGTTATGTTTTCAGCATGTATATAACACATTAGCAGGTAGCAGTGCCCTATATAGTCACAAGGACCTATAATCTGTATTTTTCCCTGTAAGAACTATCTCTGAAATTTACAGTCCTGTGCTGCTCAAGGAGCAACTGATTTGCTCTCTGAGCAGCATAGCCTCATTTATTTAGCTGTAGATTACAGCACCCAAACCTATAAGTACCCCCTCTTAAATTTCTACAGACTCTAGCTGCTCAACCTGCTATCATGCCATCAGTTAGCTGTGGATTACAGCACCCAAACATATAAGTACACCCCCCTTAAATGTCCACATACCCTAGCTGTTCAACGTGCTATCACTGCATCAGCTAGCTGTGGATTACACTACATCAAGCAGCCATACTTCATCCAGTTGCAAACACCCCCCCATTCTATCCCCTTGTAAAACACATATTAAGGACCGGTAACCATGGATAAGCACTCTCCTTCTATCTCTGCAGCCAGCTTGGTGGATATGGCCATCCTAAGGCATTGCAGCAGTTGCCTCTTTACTGACAATCACTTAATTCTGGAAACAACCAATATAGTATGAGAGAGATGTAGTTACACAATGTCACTGCAGGTAAGACTCTTATATACAGACACAAAACACATCAAGCAGGTTGTCAGTGACACACACAAAACACACAATACTTAAACTGAGCCAATAAGGCATAAGACCACACAACCCAATATTGTGGTCATAAGAAACTCCATTGTGAGACACACTAATGTTGCTCCCACCAGGATGAATATGGAGAAGGCCACAGTTAGTTGCCTGAAAGGGGCCAGGATTCACTAGCTTATGCAAGCACTCAGGGTCACTAAACCACAATTACCAGTATGATTCAGTCATAGTCTATGTGGGGGTAAATTACCTTAGACGTACCTCACTGGACTATATGAAGAGAGATATGATTGAGCTCTCAGACTAAGTGTCACAGGCTGGTATGAGACTAGCAGTGAGCAGCACTCAACCTTCTCCAAGGATTATGTCAAAAGACCAAAAGAAAATGATTGACTTTAATAATTGGCTTAGCAAGAGGTGTCAATCCAAGGGGGTTCAATGTTTGTCAGCTTGGGCGAACATGATTGACAGGCCATTCTGCTTTGTCAAGTATAGTCAGTACCTATTGTCACTAGGTTTTCAGATATTGGCCAAATCATTATCTGCCCCTGTAGTGCCTTTTTTTAGGCATTGCCAAGCAGATAAACCTTCCAACATAGAAAAATCTACTCATGATAAGATAAAGGTATTAATCAATTATCAATTGTAGGAGTCTCGACAAGAAAACAAAATACACTCCCTAGAAGCACTCCTCCCCTTGGTGAATGCTGATGTCTGTGCAGTTACTGAAACAATGGCTCAAAGCTGTGAAAAGCAACCTGGCAGTGCAAAGCTATAATGACTTCATTACATTCAGACCACCCACCGCTTATGAAAGGGCAAAAGGTGGAGGTGTAGCCATCTACATAAAGGATAAGAACACCTTAGGACTGGTCAAACAATATGACATACTTGAGCTACTCCATATCCAACTACCTATACTGCAGGTAAAATCCCTTACCATATTCTTGTTAGCTACAGTTATCCCACCATGGCACAGGGAAGTCATACTTCATATGTAAATGTACTAGAATCTCTTACCAGTCAACCTGACACCATACTCATGAGTGATATCACCTACCTCTCCATTAACTGGAAGCTGACACGACCACTAACATGCAGACATAAAGATTTCTAGACTTTGTCATTGCAATGCCCTGTAACAGCGAGTCTACATTCCCACTAGGGATACAAATATCTTAGAGTTTGTATTCACAAATATGGGGGAACATTACACCTTCCCTACATGTAATGTCCTCACTGGTCAGATTGGATAACAAAGTGGTCTCCTTTGAAATAAATATAAAGAACCCTCATCTAACCCCAGAACATTTAAGAACTTTGCTAAGGCTAATTATTTCCTTCTAAGCAACAGCATAGCTAACTGTCAAGCTGCCCCTAACCCAGGAAATATCAAGACCAATATGGAGGCGTACACAAAAGCACTGTGCAATCATATATACAGCTGCATATAAATGGCAGTACCAGACCAAAATAAACATAGGTCAAACTGCAGAAACAATCCATCTTGGTAGGCCCATTGTATAAATAAGTAGTACAACAAAAGAAAGAAAATCCTGTCCAGAAGTAGGACAGGATGTGTACAAAAGCGCACAGACTCTCTCATTAGTTTAAACAAGAAAATTAGGGGACTAGTCAAGTCTTCGAAAGCTAACTTTGAGACAAAAAGTAGCCTCCCAAGCAAAGGATAAACATGAGGCATTTTTCAGTTATATCTGCAATCTTAATGGCAACACCAAACAGCGAGGAGTTAGTTGTAAATGGCACCTCTTATACCCAGTCAAAATATATAGAAAATCTATTGTCTGATAAATTTAGCTTGAATTTCACCCCCTCCCCATCACATTAAGTTATTCCCCAGGAAAGACCTTCTACTATTCCTCTACCCTCCACCATTCCTCTACCAGTAATTGCAAATGAACAGGTCATCACTGCACTCTCCAATGCTAAAAACACGGCCTTTCATAAGACTGATTAGTCTCATATGCAAAGCCATGGGAAGGATAATCATGGACCTAATAAACAATAACATAGGAAATCTCAAACATTGGATCCAACTCCGTCTGGCTTCATCAAGAGCAGGTCATGCCTCCTCAATCTTATGGACTTCTTTGAGAAAGTCACCAAAGCCATGGATGAGGGTAAAACAACTGTATACATCCTTCCATGACCTTGTTAAGATATTTGACACCGTTTCCTACTCAGGTATTGTGGATAAACTCACAAAACTGGGCATAAATCCCCACATTAACAGATAGATAGCCAACTGGTTCATGGACAGGACACATGTTTTTAGAGCAAGGGAATCCAGGTCCAGCATTAGGCCAGTTACTAGTGGTGTACCTCAGGGCTCATTGCTGGGACCTCTCCTGTTTGGAATATACTTCTCTGAAGTCAAAGCTAATTTAGATGGCCTTCGGTTGACCAGGTTTTCTGATGACTACAATTTGGAGATAATCAAAGAATCCCTCAACAACACAGATATCCTTCAGAAAGGACTGACTCAGACAAACAATTGGTGCCAGAGACATAGTATAAAACTTAATGCAAAAAATGTATAATTATACTCTTTGGAAATCAAATACCCTTGCAATTACTACATTAATAGCACACACCTAAGAGTGGAACCAGTGGTAAGAGATTACCATACATACATAGACAATAACCTGAACTTTGACCACAGTGTGTCCACTGTGTTGAAGAAATTCTTCTACATGGCACAACTTATAAGTAAAGGTATGGCACACAGAACCAAGGACATTTTAGTCCTGCCATTCTCAGCCCTCATTACATTAATAAGCCAGTACAATTCTCCATTTGGCATGTACTTGACTAGGCACTTACAGCAGCTGGAGTGACCTCAGAGGTTCCTTCAAAGAAAATACAGGATGTAAAATGTTCTATGCAGATACACTGAAAACTCAATCCCTTTACCCTGTCTCATAGCAACAATTAAGGGGTGATCAATGCCTGACCTACAAGACACTCACAAATCACACATCCACAAGTCAAACAGCACACATGTCACCTGATTTAGGGATCTAAACTTATTCAGTGACTCAAACAAAACATGCTGGAGAGGCATATGTGTGTCTCAGAGATTGCCCCTTCTTTGGAACAGGCTTTCAATTCACATTACACAGAGACCTTCCCTGGACGTCTTCAAATGCAGTTTGGACCAATGGGTGGGGAATCAGTAATTCACACCTGGGATAGTACCTATGTCCCTTATGGATATGGGGCAATCTGTAAGATATTCAAGGTATACTCACAAATCTATGACATTCTCTTACCCCTAGCAGCCATGTATATGATCTTATGATACTTATTTAATTGGGTCTATGTCAATTATTTGAACGCTTAAAATGTCGAACGTTATATGGTGGAGACCATATGTTTGACCTTTCAAGTGTTCGAAGGTTGACTTTTAACGGCGCTGTATGGTGCAGAATGGGAGAATTTCCCTTTTCTGCACTGACGTGCGGTCTCGGAGTTGGTATATTTAAGTAGGGGGGTGGGGGGTGCAGAGGAACTTGCCCCCCTGCTCACACTGTTAGTGTATGTTTTTCTTTCTTTTTTTTTATTAGATATTCGAACTTCCAAATAACGATCATATGGTATTCGACATTTTGAAAGTTTGAATATTTAACATAGACCTATTTAATTTGGATGCATAAGAAGGGGACTGACGGTACGAAAGCTGTTTTATTAATAGTAAGATTCATATCCCTCACCTTTTCCTGATTTTCAAGGATGCCACTGATTTTGGCCTTCATAAAATTGGTGATTTAGGGAGAAAAGATGATAGATTATACTTAATAAATAATAATAATAATAAGTAGAGTTACATAACTTATTTTACCACAGAAAATGGCTGTTAATTCACAGCAAAGATTATACTTAATAAATAATAACAATAATTAGAGTTATATCACTTATTTTACCACAGGAAATAGACATTAATTCACAGACTTTTATTCTGTCAAGTTCCCATTGTAATAGTTAGATTTTTTTTAAATGTGCCCCTGATTGCCTTTCATTATTTCTTAATTTGTCCCTGATTCTGGAAGTAAGACATTGAAAGCTATGTTCTTATTTCACTGGGATTTTAAAATATTGATGGAATACAATAACATTAGAATAAGAAGGGGGCTTAGTAATAGAGTTGTTACAAGTTCAAGACTTTTGCATTGATATGTATGTTTTCAATTAGATTTTATATTGTAGATGAGCTATTTCTGATGTTTTTTGGCAGAGTTCTACAGTTTTAGCAATGCCTAGAGTACAGGCAGTCACTGTTATGATTTTTATATTTTTGAGTAAGTAGCAAGTATTATGGTGGCCGCAGTGGTGCAGTGATTAGCATTGCTGCCTCACAGCAATAGTTTCCCTGGTTTGATCATTGGCTAGGGTGCCTTCTGTGCAGAGTCTGCATGTCCTCCCTGTGGTCATGTGGGTTTCTTCTGGGTGCTCCAGTTTCCTCCCACATCCCAAAGACATGCTGTAGGTGGTTTGGACACTCTAAATTGGCCCTAGGTGTGAGTGTGTGTGCATGTGTGTGCCTTCTGTGGAAGGTTGGGCGCTGGGCTGGCAACTCGACACTGTAAAACTCTACTGCCAATCATGAGCAGACAGGTGATCCGCTGTGGTGACCCCTAACTGGGAAAAGCCAAAAGAAGAAGCAAGTATTGATTTAGTGAATACAGTTTTTGTGGGATGAGTACCAGTTTAATAAATGGCTAGTGTCAGGAGTGTCTCTCAGGTAGTATAGAAGATGTTGTGGGCAGTCTTAATCTTATTGTAGACTAATAATTAGATGGCTCATAGGGTAATAGGTTCATAGGTAGGTACTAGGCTATCGGCCCTGGGGCCTATACAAGCCCAGCCAAAAAGGTACCCTGGCTTTTGCCACCCAAGAAAATTATTTTCCTGTGCCACTGTCGAGCAGAGACACAGAGGTGATCCCAGGGGTGAATTTCCTATTTCCCATCCAATCATCAAGAGTTTTCTTGAAGAGTGCTAATGAGGAGCTTTGTTTGATATAGATAGGTAGTTTATTCCAGAGTATGGGAAGTCTCTGGAATAGGAATCTATCCCTCCGGCATTTTCTGTTTATTGTGGTGACAAGGTTTAGGTCCCTAGAGCGTGTAGCTCAGAGGGATTGGGATTTCTTTAAGTGGAGCATGTCCAACAGCTCTGGGTTTGACATAGCTTTGTATGTTAGGCAGAGATCACCTGTGAGTAGGTGATATGCGATGGAGTAAAGCTGGAGTTTTTTGAGATGGTCTGCGTAGGGCATCTGTTTGAGGCCAGTAATTCTCTTTGTGAGGTATTTCTGTGGCCTTTCCAGTTGTTGTAGATGTCTTGTGAGGTACATACCAAAAGGGGCGTTGTACTCTATAATGGGTCTAATGAGTGATGAGTAGAGGGGAACAATGACCTCTTTTTTTCTGGATGAGAAATCTTTTGTGATGAGGTGTGCCACTTAGAAGGGTTTCCTGACTAGTGTGGTGATTTGATTATCAAAGGAGAGGCTACTGTCCACCTGTGTCCCAAGGTCTCTTATCACACTTTCAGTGTTAAGTATACTACCGCCTATGTTGTAGTTCATGGGTACAGAGATTTTACCAAAGGGGATGACATTGCACTTTTTGGCATTGAGCTTGATGCCATGGCTTTGACACCAGGCATCTGTCTCAGTGAGGCCCTTTTGTAGGATGTCCACATTGTTAGGAGTTTTGATTATGGCTCCTAGTTTGCAGTCATCTGTGAACTTCATTAGCCAAAGACCTTCTGTGTTAGCCTGTACTTCAGAGAAGTAGATACCAAACAGGAGAGTACCCAGGACTGAACCCTGTGGTACTCCACTTGTCACTGGTGTGAAGTCGGATTTGGAGTCTGCTACTTTCACAGTGTGGGTTCTGTCAGTGATCCAGTTGGCAACCCATCTTGTGACATAGGGATTTCTACCTAGTTTAGTGAGTTTATCTATAATTCCAGAGTGGGGGGATGGTGTCGAAAGCCTTGGCAAGATCTAGATTGGCTGTATGAACCACCTTACCCTTGTCTACGGCTTTGGTGACTGCTTTAAAGAAGTCTATCAGGTTTAGGAGACATGATCTGCCTTTTACAAACCCGAACTGGGTGGAATCCAGAGTTTGGAGGTTACCAATGTCTTTGTTTATAAGTTCCATGGTGATACATTCCATGGCCTTGCAGACCAGGCTCGTCAGGCTAATGGGGTGGTAGTTCCCGGGGTCCGTGGTGGCTCCCCCCTTGTGGAGTGGGATAACCGTTTCTGTGCACCATTCAGCAAGCACAAAGCCTGAGGTGAGGCTAGGATTGAACATGGTACTTAGGTGGGGTGCCAGTTCATTCTGTAGTTCATGTAGAATGCAGCCTGGGATGTTGTCTGGTCCCATGGATGCTGTGTTCTTGGCTTTGGAGAGTGTGGTTTTTACCTGTGCAGCCGTGATTACAGGAACTTTGCATTCTTCCAGTATAGAGATGGGCTCTTTAGGGGGTGAGAGGGGGTAAAGTTAGCACTGAACCTATCTGCCAGGATGTTGGCAATATCAGTTGGGTCTGTATATTTAGTGCCATTGTGCTGCAACTCAGAGCAGATCTGAGTGTTGCCATTGAGATTCTTGACATAGCTATAGAATGCTTTGTGGTTGTCTTTAGAATCAGTGGCGATTTTGTTTTCATAACTAGCTTTGGAGGATTCTATCAGGGATCGCAGCTTCTTACTGAGGCTGACCAGGGAGATCCTCCACTCGTGGGATTTTACTCTCTTTTGCAAGAGTTTCTTCCTTCTGTTGTACAGTTTGTTTATGGCAGGGGACCACCAGACTGACTTCCTTTTCTTGGAGGATAGCGTCTTGGTTCTGTTTGGGATAGCACGATCCATGCACTCATGTAAGTGCTTATAAAGTGCAATTGCATAGGATTCAGTAGTCGTAACTGTATTGTCCTTCTGCATGGGTGTCATGAAGTTCACCACTTCTGTCTTAAGAAGCATGAAGTTGACTTTGGAGAAATGTTTTACCATGGTTTCCTTAATGGGGTGTGGAGGCAGGATGTGGATATCTAGGGTAATTAGCTTATGGTCGGATCGGACCAATGAGGCATTGACTTCAGGTGTGGAACACCGGTCACTTATTTTGGTAATGACTAGTTCTAGGATATTGTTGCCCCTGGTGGGGGTGTGGATAAGTTGATCCAGGGCATTGGAGTTTATGAATTCCAGAAAGCGTTGAGCAAACGAGTTGGTACATGAGTAGCTTTCCCAGTTAATGGTGGGGTATTTAAATCACCCATTATTAGGGTGTTTGGTTGAACCCTAATATTTTCCAGTACATCAAGAAAGGAGGAGTGGGAATCCTGGGGCATGGTGGGTGGTCTGTAGCAAGCTACAATTTGGATTGCAGTTTTGCCCAGAGTTAGTTGCACTTGGATAACCTCAGCTGCATTATGCTGAGCAACTAGCCTGGAGGTGTGGATATCCTTAATGAATATGGACACACTTCTGCCTTTGGTGTTCCGGTCCAGGTTACATGGCCGAAAAGTGTGGTATGAGTTATAGCCTGGTAGTGCAGGGGTGCTCTCTGGAGCCTTGAACCAGGTCTCAGTCACTGCACAGATATCGATGTTCTCCATTTTAAGGAGTGCCTCGAGTGAGTGCATTTTGAGATTTAGACTTCTAGCATTGAGTAGCATCACCCTCAGTTTTTGCTTGCCTGTTCCTGTTATGGTGGTGAATTTGTCATTTGAACCTTGCCTAAAAAAGGCACTATAGGGGCGGCAAGAACCTTAGCCAGTATCCGGAATCCCAGGGGTGACAGGTGCAGGCCATCTCTGGCAAAGCATCGTGGTCTGTCGGCCATGTCATCCCAGGCAGACAGATACTGGATCCATTTAGAGTGGCACCAGAAGCTTAGCCAATTGTTGAAGTCAATCATTTTGTCCTTGTACTGCGGCATCATTCTGGGTGATGGCAGAATGCTACTCAGGGCTAGGGTCATACCTACCTGGGCTACAAGATCAGAGAGCTCTTCCATGTCTCTTTTCATGTAGTCCAGGGAGGTACGTCTCAGGTCATTCACACCAACATGGACAATGACAGAGTCATATTTGTACTTGTTGTGGAGTGACCTGAGTGCGTGGGTTATGTGGCGGATCTTGGCACCCGACAGGCAGCTGACAGTAACGTTCTCCTTGTTTAGCCTGGTGAGTGGGACATCAGTGTGCCTGACTATAGAGTCACCTATGACTAGTGTGCTGGGTACATTGTTTTGCCTTATTGGCTGTGGTTGAGTGGCACACTGAGTCTGTGGGCAATGTGTCATTTGGGTTGTGTTGGGGGGTGGAGTTGCTTGCATTTCTGCTTTGGATGTCTCTGTTGCTTGAGCAGATTATTATTGAGAGCCTCCGCGAATGTTTTTGTGTTTCTATGTGTGGATTTTGGTGGTGTAGATTTAGTGAGACTATGTGATGAGTGTGGTGTGGTGCAAGTGTTTACCTTCTCCTCTTGACTGTCAAGTTCAGTCTTGATTGGAGAGAGCTTTACCTCCAGTTTGGCTAGATAAGTGCATCTCTCACAGGTTGTAGTGTTGGGTGGTAGGAGGAGAGGGTTGTCTGTGTACATGAGGCAATTTCTACACTGCCCCAAGATGCTCAGATTCATCAGATAGACAGGAGAGAACACTGGGAGCTGACCTTTGGACATGCCTGAATAAAAAATCTATTTTCTTCTAGATAAGTGAGGAAAGTGAGTACAAGAGCTGTTTTTCTCTAAGCAAGTGAGGAAAGTAAGTACCAAAACTGTTTTCCTCTATGTAATGAGGAAGGTTGAGTGCTGTAGTAATTAGTAGGTTATTTAGTGCTTACAAGTTCTGAACAAGTGCTGATCATGAATAAACAAATTCAAGTGCTAAAATTAAGAATTTGTATCTGGACGAAACTAGTTACAGGAAAGGGTGGAAACAAGTGCAAATGAGGCTTTTAAATCAGAAAGTTGAGAGAGATGGAAAAACTGCCCAAACGGCCGATAACTACAATTTCTGGGCCAGAACCACTCCTTATGTGGTAGATAGGTTACTTAATGCTTACCACTCCCACTGATAAGCTAGAAGGCTTCCCTACAACACAGAAAGCTTGGGGGTGGGGGGGGGGGCTCAGAAGCTTACATACAGTCCTGGATAGAGCAAATCTGAATCTGGACTACACTAGTTACAGGAAAGGTACTTTTTTTTGTATATTCAGAAAAGTAGCTAAAACAGCAGTCAAAACAATTCAAATGCAGTGCAAGCTAGCACACTTGAGTATGTAGCAATGTTAGACCAAACAGTTTAAAAAATGCAATTAAATTAAAAATGACTAAAAACAATGCAGAAGGAGTCTATTAGGTAGAATGAGGTAAAGAGATGGGACTGGGGGAGTGTCCCAGATCAAATCTACAGGGGGGGTGGGCAACTGTAAAAACCTCCAAATTTAAACAACAACACAGGAATAGGGAGGGTGGGTATGGGAAAACCAACACCTTCATCAGAGATCTGAAAAACTATACAGTGAAGCAAAAATAACTGCACAACTCTGACGTCAGCCAGCAATGATATAAAATTAGTCAAACAGCAATTACCAGTACACAACTCTGAAGTGCCAGAAAAATATACTCAGCTCTGTATATCTCCAGATAGTTTGAAGAGCTCCATGTAGTTAAAGGACTGAAGTGCAAGACATTTATTTGTTCCATGAATGATGTTGCTTACAGGCTGTAATATTATTATTATGAGATTGCTTGAGAAGATGGTATATTAGTTGAGGTTCATGAGGCATATAGGTGAAAAAAAGGAGTAGAAAGAGCTGTTACATCAAGGAGGTTGCACATGTTAATGTTGAGTCATATGGATACTAGATTAGATTTGTTGGGCTAGAGGCTGTATGCATATTATTTATAGATATATTAAAGATTTGTTGAGGAGATGACAGCTCATTAATTCAGCATACACATTGGGGTCGGTGGCTAAGGTAGCTTTTTAAACCCAATGACTGCAGTAAAAAATGCAGTGCAAATGTTTGCTGAAAGGCCCAAACTAACAAATATTTGGGACTCTATTCCATCATCTCAGAACTCCAAGCAAACTCTGATGGCCTGTGGCTGATTAAGTTCACTGACCACTGCAAATTGTGAGCAATCATTGAGTCTCCCAATGATGTTAATATACTACAGACAGAATTAACGCAGACAAATGATTGGTACCAAAGCCCAGTGGTACATGATCTGGGTATTCAGGGTATAGCAATCTGTACTTTGACCACCATGTATCCACAGAAGTAAGGAAACTCTTCTATGTGGCACATCTTATAAGTAAAGGCATTGCAACTAGATCTAACAATGTTATAATTCCATTATACTCAGCCATCATCAGACCAGTAATTGAGTACAATGCCCCCTTTTGCGTTTACATCACCAGACACCTGCAACAATTGGAGAGACCACAGAGGTTTTTCACCAAGAAATTACTGGGTACACAAAACAAGTCTTACACAGAAATTCTAAAAAAATTGTCATTGTACTGTTTTCTACAGGTTGCTAAGGATTGAACTGCGCCTGGCTTACAGGGCAGTCTCTGACCTGGCCCTAATGGAAATGCAACACATTCATAAGTTAAACAGCAGGAGAGTCACCTGCTCCAGGGATCATAACCTAGCCTCTGACATTAACAGGTTATTCAGGAGAGCTAGATACATCTGCTAGAGACTGTCACTTCTTGTGGAGCAAGCTTTCAATTCCTGTGAAACAGAGCCCCTCCCTGACCCACTTCAAATACAACCTAGATCAATGGACGGGTGACTGCAAATTCACTCCTGGCATGGTGCCCATATCCCTCCTGGAGAGAGGAACTTGGTATTAACTACCATAGACCATTACCACTGCAAACTTCACTCATCAAACCACAGACAATTGGGGCAACTTGGGATAAATATGGCAAGGCTTGTAAGGCCTCTAGGCTTGTTATCCTAGTAACCTCCTATGAACATATGAACCTATTAGCTGATTATTCCATTCAGTCATGCAATGAAAAGCAAAACCTATATAAATCACTCCCTGCCATGGCTATGGAGCAGTAATTACAGTTGGTGTGCTGCCATCCTCCTAGAATCATACTCAGGGCTTCATCAAGAAAATTGGTGTTAGCATCATTGCACCTACAGATTTACTGGAGAGTTGAATCTTGATATGTCTTCCAGAAAAAAAATCATCAAAATGCAGTAGTGAAAGTTTTCAAGCCTAACAAAGATGTTTGTAAAATAAAGGAAAAATCTGTTTTTTTTTTTTTGTATAAGAAATGATTGTTGAACTGTATTACAAAGGAGGCAGTTAATGCATTCACCAAGTAGTCATAATATGTGGTAGATATATATATATATATATATATATATATATATATATATATATATATATATATATGGGTCCACTTTGTAATTTCGAAATACTGAAATCTCAAATTTCAGTATTCCGAAACCACAAAGTCGAAAACCAACCACAACTCACAAACTCGAAAACACACAACCGCGAAATTCAAAATCTCGTACCCATGCTACACATACAGTACACACATAAACATACACAACCCCCCCCACAATCAAACAAATTAATCTAAACTACATATAAGCAGGGGGGCAAGACCCTCTGCATCCTCCATGTGGGGGGCTGCGCCCCCACACCCCCTACTTATATATTCTAACTCCAAGATCACACAAACAGTAACACAAATGAAACTCATACACACACATCTTACAGTCCCCCAAACACACACATAACAGTCACAACATACACTTACACACACTAAATCCCTAACCAACATACTTACACACACAAACTAACCAAAATTTAGCCCAAGCATGCACATTCCATACCACCGGAAGCAGAAATTCAAAATATCCGTGCTTCGGTATTTTGAATTTCGTGCTTCTGCAGGTTTATGAAATGTGAGTATTCAGCTTTGTAAACTCAAAATACTGAAATTTGGGATTTCAGTATTTCAAGTTTACAAAGTGGACCTACATATATATATATATATATATATATATATATATATATATATATATATATATATATATATATATGTATATAGATATAGCCATAGTTATAGCCATAGTTATAGCTACAGATATAGATATATTTCTGTGTGGGGCTACTGATTTACATCAAAAGACACAGTGCTGTACTCCTTAGTGTGTCATCCTTCATATGAGATGTTAAGCCAAGGTCCCATCTGCTTGAGTTGGCGGTAGCTTGGGTGGATAGAAAAGATTCCATGGCACCTGTCGATAATCATACAGAAAGTTCCTTGATACCCTGGCCAAATTTCCCCTACTAGTATAAATATCACCTCAGACATCTCTTGAAAGTGGTCATTAGGCAAGTGGGATTAGCCCAGTCAGAATCTGATAAGTAAGTAAATAAATGAATAAATACATAAAATAAATAAATACAATTAACAGGCATCAAAAATGCCTCTAAACTACTATGTCTGTAGTCTCTACTGCCTCCTGCAGCAGCAAGCAGAATTATCCATGTGCTGCGCCTGTGCTGAAAGACATGAGGAAAGGCAAGCTATCATGTAACACATATGAGTCTGAGAAAATCCAAATTACAGTGCAACAATATACCAGTGCACATATTTGTAAGCAAAAAATAAGTCAAAAAGTTGTCACAAAAGCCCAGCACACTACAATATCAGCATGGCACTGCTAGTGATTCCTCACACTGATAGAGCTGCTTTCTGTTCTACCAGCTCAATTTTGTTTTCTGTTTTAAGAAATCTGTTTGGCCTGGCATTTTTGTTCTATGTGATAGACACTTAAATCTAGGCTACACATTTCAGATGTTTTTTCATTGGTTAAATTGTCTCCTGAGTGGCACTTAAAAACACAGTAAATTTATAGGCCTTTGTCTTTTTCTGAAAAGGTTTCAAGCCTGAATAAATGAAAGCACTCCATGTGATCCCCTGCTAGTTCCTCCCACCCTCCCTTTCTAGGCCTTTGTCTTTTTCTGAAAAGATTTCAAGCCTGCATAAACTAAAGCACTGCTGGTGATTCTCTGCTAATTTTTCCCCACCCTACCTCACGTATGTTGATCTGTTTTTTCAACCTGGTGATTTTAAGCTGCCCACCCGTACTGTAGATTGAGCTTAATAAGCTCCTCCCTTTCTACACTGCTGTTGATATATTGGATTATTTATTTGCCTTTTCTTGTGCTTATATTGAAAATTTGCCTCTCATTGTCTGTTCTACTGATTTACTTGATCTGAATTCATCACCTAGCTAGCTGTTGGATAAAGTAGTATATTTTTACACTCTAGTAAACACTTGTTTTTACATCAAGCGATCAGTGGATTTCCCATTTGGTACACTGGGAAGCAGCCTGGTCTGTTTAGGTTAGGGAAACATTTAAGACGTCTGCATGTAGTTTTATAGTTAGAGGGCTTATTAATCAGCTTATCTTGTTTTTTGTGCCTGTACAATTGATTGGCTCTTGACTCATTTATACTAAGTGAAGCACTTTTATTGAATAAACCCACTTTTATAAGCTGTTTAAAGTAGATTGCAGTATCCATATCTTTAAGTTTGTTGTGGTAGCATTTCACTCCAGGACACTCCTTTACTGTGCATTTACATTAGGACTGAGATTATTAATCTAGTGGCAGTAGGTGTTTAGTTGGTCTATATGAGCTGGGAAAAACCCAAAAAGGCACTAAGTATGTTTTTGCACTTTTCTTATATTCTGTGACTGCACTTCTTAAAAAAAAAGAAAGAAAGCTGTACTGTGTGCTGCTGCTATAAGTAGTTAATTTCACTGTATTGCAGTCTATCTTTTAGTTGTATGGTAGTTTTTAAGGTTTTGTTACACATGGACTACAAACCAACTATTCAACATTAAGAAGGTATTTTTTCTGCAATCCTGTGGTAGATGTATGCTAGTATATCTTTTCCGGGTTGGAAATTGCTGGTCCAAGGCTTATCTTGTGATTTCCTGATGTGTAATTAGCTTAAAACTTGTTTCTCTTCACTCATATTTAAACCTTGCATTTGTGTGGGCTTTGGCACAGATACTCAGAGCTGCTCGGTGAATTTCTTAGGTTCATAGGTGTTTACCAGGCCAATAACCAGAAGGGCCCCTTTTTGCCTAGCCATGAATCCCAAATCTCTGACAAGTATTGATACCCTTGATAAGTGTAAGCATGGGCCTTGGAAATGAACCATTTACAGGTTACCTTTGTCCATTAGAGACATAGGTGCCAAACCAGGGATGAATTTCTGGTTTCCCAGCCAATTGTCCAAGTTGCATTTGAATTGAGTTAGGGAGAAACTCTGCTTCACATGGATGGGGAGCCTGTTCTAAAGAAGAGGTAGTCTCTAGGATGCATACCTATCTGTCCAACAGGTCCTATTTATATCACAGGCAAGGTTTAAGTCTTTAGAATGGGTAATTCTGGTGCTGTTTGTTTTGTGGATATTCAGGAGGTCCATCAGAGTGGGTTGTGACAATGCCCTGTAAACCAGGCATAGATCACCCCTCAAAAGCCTGTAGGAGACAGAATACAGGGATAGAGCCTTGAGGCAGTCTGCATAGGACATTTTACTTATGCCCTATATTATTTTAGTGAGGAACCTCTGTGGACATTCCAATTGTTGGATGTCTGGTTAGGTACACCCTAAAGGGAGTATTGTACTCAATGACAGATCTGATGAATGCCGAATACAGTGGAACAATGACCTCCTTGGACTTAGATGACATACATTTATTTATAAGTTGTGCAACATAGAATAATTTCCTCACCACTATAGACACATGGTGGTCAAAGGCTAGATTACTATCTAAGTCCCTGACTGCTGGGTCAATTCAAAGGGGTGTGTTGTCAATATATTTACCAGGAGTGGATGACTTCCCAAAGGATACTATTATGCATTTCTTGGCATTTAGTTTTAGTCCATGGCTCCAACACCAGTTGTGTGTCTCTGTTAGCCCCTCCTGGAGAATATTTGTAACAGCTCCGAATTTGCAATCATCTGCAGATTTAGCCATCCAGAGATCACTGACATTGGCCTTAAATCCAGAGACGTAAATGCCAAAAAGGAGCAGTCCAAGGACTAATCCTTGAGGAACTCCACTTGTGACTGGCCTGTTTGTAGAGGTGGACTCCACAATTTTAACTTCCTGGGTCCTGTTTGTGAGCCAGTTGGCTATCCACTGGGTGACATATGTCAAATAATTAGTGATTCAAAGACATGAAACATTTGCATCAAGCAAAGTTAATTAGAAACTCATTTGTATGTCTCTGAATCAAAAACTTAACATAGCTGCAACAACTATGTGAAGACTGTCCCTATCATTGGGGGCTACAGCTTCACACCCAAATCCAAACCCCCAATGTACACACACACACACACACACACACACACACACACACACACACACACACACACACACACACACACACACACACACACACACACACACACACACCCATGCACGCACACACACACACACACACACACACACACACACACACACACACACACACACACACACACACACACACACACACACACACACACACTTCCTCACAATACTGACTTTCACTAACAGATTGGTTGCTCCTATGGACAGCAATGGGTGTACATTATGGCTCTAACACATTCAGCCTTCACAGAATGGTGTAAATAGTGTGGCAGACCTTGTCTTTTAGATCACTGTTTCATGCTATTCTGAGCATGCTGTATGTCTTAGTGCTAGAGAACATGGCTGATTTACATTAGAAATGCACCTGAACTATTATATTTGTATGAGAAGATATATAGCAAGACTGCTGTAATGCTACTTATTGGAGCCTTTATACTGCTGTAGCGATACAGTAGTCTTTCAATTACTCCAACATAATATGCTGAGCAAACACACACACACACACACACACACACACACACACACACACGTGTATGTATATGTGTGTGTGTGTGTGTGTGTGTATTCATTACGCACATTTATATATTTATACACACACACACACACACACACATATATATACACATATATATATATATATATATATATATATATATATATATATATATATATATATATATATACATTCATTCATACACACATTTACATATTTATATATGTATGTCTGCATAAATATATAAATGGTGAGTTCTAGCAATGATACAGTGATAAGTGATGCCGGGACATGCAAAATTTGATCAAGCTAAAGCTCATTAGTAGCAACTTGCATGCATGTCTCTGACTCAAATACTTCATGCAGTTAGGATAACTGTGTTAACAGTGTATTCATGATGAGCAGCTAGTCACCCCCCACCTCCACACACACACACACACACACACACACACACACACACACAATCAGGATAAGTCTCACAGACATATATAACCCATACAGTTCCACTGTCTTCTCAGATTTGTGGGCCAAAAAAAATTTCTCTCAGAGAAGAAAAAAAGAGACCTCAAATAAAATGTTTACTCACAATATGTTTATCCTTATAATAGCTCTTGCATATACTGATCGTAAGGACTGATTGGCATTTCAGCTACAGCTTTGATCATACCTCCAAACAGTTTAAACGTAGAGCAGATGCCTACTTTTCCTGATTCAAGTACAAGTTTGGGACAGTTGCTTTGCCAACTTAACAAACTCCTCAGAGCTAAGACCTGCAATTAATCAAATGGCAAATTGCCAAGACTGCTTTAAAAGAATGATGGTAATTTCAGCTGGTAATTTTTTGACATAAATTACTGCTGTCCATCATCAGTACTCTAGTTTATATTTATGAAAATCAGCTAGCTCATTTTTCTCCTGACAATGACTAAGATTTCATCTACTAACCTATGTTTCACTGTTCAAATAAATTGAAGTACCTTTCTCCTATATCTGCTCACTCATGAAAAACTACTGTTTTGCTGTTTGGAATTCCTCACTAGTTGCTAAATGTCCAAAACATCACTATCACTAATCAGCTGTAACCTGTACCAAATAATAAAGACACTTATGATTTACTTTTGATCAAGACCTCTTCTTTAATGTTCAGAGAGAGTTCTAAGAAAACAATGTTCTTGTACAGCTTAAAGCTTCATGCAAGATTTCCAACTTTCTCTCCTTGGAAGCTTGACATGACATAGTTATAATAATCATTTTCCCAAGAACTGAGTATGGCCTTCCAATTCTTGCTTTTTGCTCATCTTACAATATCACTCTACTTCAATCCATTTAGAATAACATTTTTATATTTATTCTAGCTGCTATCAAAAACACTAATGTGCACCTCTTGAACAAAACAACTAGCTCTCCATTTCATCTGGAGCCAGTTTTTTTTATGAAACACTCTTACTTAACAACATTTTTCCTGGAATGCAGTCCCCTCTCCGCAAATACACCAAGCTTCAGAAGTCTGGGCCTCTTTCTTGGGAACAGTGATGATATACAACTACTAACTGTTTCTTTCTCTCTCACTCTCTCTGTATGTGGAACAGCATTCTCTAATATTGCTCCTGCTACCTGGAATAGTATTCCTGAAACAAGAAAAAAAATGAACTAGGTAAGTTGTTTAGAATTTTCTCAAAGAACATGTTACTAATCAAATAGCAGGTGAATTCTGCAACACATTGTAATGCATATGTACATACTTTAAGACTTGCCTGTGTTTATTCCACATTGGACATTCTCAGACGTGGTAGCAGAGCAACGTTATCAGTTCTGCTACAGTATCACTCTCACTTCAATTTGTTGGCAAATCTGCTTGAAGCTCAACAACTGTAACAATTTATTGTTATTGCTAACTTTTCTTTTTTGCCATTGGGTCAGAATATGGAATATACTCTTTAGTTAATTTGTACCTCTGTTAAAATACTTCCTTAGACATGTCAGTATGCAGACAACTCTATATTTCATAGTGTATGCATTCTATTTGCATTTTACTATATTGTGTATGGTAACTATTCTTACAATGTTTTCTAATTGTGTCTTTCATGATATATCTTCTTGCATCTCTAGTTTATTGATGTTAACATTTCACAGACAGTGTATGATATTGTTTCTACTGCATATGCATAGTTCCTGTTCTTTATGTGTGTGTACTGCATATATACTTTTATTGCTGTCCTTGCCTACAAGGCCCACTTCATGGATGAAAAGGATCGTCGGACTGATTCACTTATCCCTGTGAAGTAAATAAATACAACTCTCTCCTGACTCTAGTAAGAAGGTTAAGTACAAGCAGCAGGAAACACAAGATAAATAATGAACTGGATATCTTAAACCTTCTGTTTGAAATCCTTTTTCTCTTGCACAACAAGCTGTCTTTATTTTTACAAGCTAAGCCTCACCTGTTGTATTGCTAACTTTTATATAAATGAGCAGCCTCGATCTACAGGGATGCTTCGTTATTCTATATCAGCTTCACTTCTCAAACTGACTGAAATTCCATCTGCCAAGGTCAAAGAGAGGCTTGCTTCTACTGTCAATGTACTTTGCTGTTAGGACTTTCAGCCTTGAATTTTCTTCTGCAATTAGCCACAACTCGATCTATTGACAATCAGAACTCAGCTTGGGAATCAGAGTCTTCAGGGAAATTAAACATCAGTGTTACTTCTGTTTGCTATGACAGACAGAGAGTATCACAGTAAAAAGTCTCTCTATGTCTGTAATGGCCAAGCATGATAAGGAACAGCTACCCATCTTTCTCAGAGCTAATAATTTTCAAATATTGCTAATCCTAGGTTTGTAC
The DNA here is from genome assembly GCF_019279795.1 of Protopterus annectens. Taxonomy (NCBI): domain Eukaryota; kingdom Metazoa; phylum Chordata; order Ceratodontiformes; family Protopteridae; genus Protopterus; species Protopterus annectens. The sequence continues at coordinate 878,161,192 of NC_056732.1, forward strand.
TGTAAACCACCTTGGAGAACTGTAGCAAATAAAAACAGGAGCTGCTATTTAAAATAATCCCAGCCATCAATGAGTAATATTCCTTGCAAGTTACTAGTTAATCTAAAATAAATTTAATCATCCCACATGCAAGAATCTGTTATAGTGCTTGATGTTAAGAGTAGTTTACTGTTGGCAAAAGGTCTGACATCAGCTAATCAGCTGCTGCTTGGTTTATATTTCTGTAGTTATATTACAGCTAATGGCTAAATAAGTTAACTAGTTTCTTTCACCTGCAATGCCTACCACACCCTACTTAGTGTTTTCCCTATTGTGGTATATTCTTATTCCCTATCAGTGTATGTGTTGCCTTTAATCAGTGTGTTACAGCATCCTTGTTTTTTATGTCCCCTTCCAAACAGCATGCACTAAACTACTTCCACTGTTAGCATTTTACAAAGTGTGTTCATGTTAGGATAATGTACACTGGACAGCTGAAACAGAAAGTGCACAGAGTGTTCTAGCCTCCTTAGCAGCTGTTTTCAGGATAAGCAGTTATAAGTAACTACAGAGAAAGGTATAATCTGTCTGCTTGACTTTGATGCCTTAATTATGCTGAGTATAACCACAGCTGCAGGATAGTTAAGCATCTCTGCATCACAATTAAACATGTGCTGCAAGTGCAATTTACAAAGAAAATAAAATTTCCTGTTAAATCGGATTCGTGTGTCATGTACTCGTGATGACTTCTTGTTGGAATACCTTAGCTATTCGGCATTGTCATACAGATCTTGTGATCTTGTTTCTCAGACTTTTCTTGTTATTATTTAAAGTAATATATTTTAAAAATCACTGTTTTGGGAGACAGATTCAACTCTGTGTTACATATCACTTTTTTAGTAGGAGTTCAACTGCTGTGTTGTTGAGTCATTAATGACATTACACTTTCGTTCCCTTTTAGATTTGTATAGCACCGTTCTGCCTTTTTTTTTTCAGTCGCAGTTACATACTTCATCATTAACTCTTTAGAAATAAAAGCAGGTCATTTTACAATTCCTTGGGAATGGATATGTCTCTGTATAACTGCATTTTACATTTGAACTGAGAGAAGTTATGAAGCTGCAGTGTTAGCAGTACATTACAGAACAGCAATGGGCTAATTAACATTGTTTTTATACCTACCCAATAATGGAATTGATCTATTGTCACTATTTTTTCTTGCTTAGTCCTCAGTTTTAAAGTTCTGAAACTAACATTTGACTGCTGTTTCTTATTTCACAGTCTTTGTAGATGTTAAACATTAGTCTTGGAAGTTGTGTAGAAAATCCTTTGACGTCTGACATGCATTTTATTGCAGAATTTTAATTCAGGATACATTTCTGTGTGCCCGTAATGAAATTTTAGCATTCATACACCAGAATATTTCTTTACATTTCTTCTACCAATCCAATGGAGTCTATTGAATGACTGCATATACCAATAGAGGTCATTAACACTCACAAAAAGGCTATCCCATGACATCTGAAACTGAACAAAACAACTGAAACTTTGTGAAAACCTGTGACCTCTGGTTCGTGCAAATAGCAGTAAGTCATCTATAAATATATATAATCGTCCTGTGTAACTTTGAGCTTGCTGCATGAGGGCTGCATCTGTGCACATCAGCTCCTTCCATATAGACAGTACAATTAGCATCACTATCCCTAATTAGGTCAAAGGTTATCTACCAGTAATGCTGTTCATCACTCTTGTGCTTTTAGAGGACATTAGCTCAATCCCTGGACCCCATGAACCTTCCTGACACGATCAGTCACAGTCCTACATTAATTGCATCTATTTTAACTGTAGCCATCTGATGTTTACTCATGATAATGATAGAGTCACAGGAAACTTAGTCTTGAGTTTCAGACATTGACCATCAATTACAAACCTAGTTATTATGGCAAATTTTGTGTCATGACTCATGCTCTGTATTACAGACTTTGTGGCTGCACTTAAAGGACACATTATCTGCAGAGTGGCCAGGTTACTGAAATGAGAACAACTTGGCTTTTTTTTTCTTTCTATCCTCTTTACTCAACAACTACATTACAATGTGTGTGGCAGAGATTTGACGTAGCAGAGATGAGAAGGACAGATTAAGATGGCCTAGAGTCTAATGCTGGATACTGTCGCTTGGACATGAGATGTCTGCTTACTAGTGGGGAAACAACCAAAACCTTTACAGAAAGTTGAAGAGTAAAAGTTATATATTGCTAGTCATTTATCTACATACCCCATTGATCTGAACCAAACTTTTTAATAAGGGTAGATTCGCTTTTATTCTGATGTTGCCCCTAGGGATGAGATGACACACCATGAGAATAGTGACTAAAAGGGTTATTCCTACTGAATCTGCAATTCCTTAGGGGCACTTTACCATTTATGCAGGAAATAATGGATTCAGACTGGGAGGCTCATTGATTAACTTGTAAAACAAATCATAGATAATAACTTGGAGGAATATAACTTCCTAACTCACTGTTATACAAGTGATGCCACTATATCTGTATGTAGATCTATATGAACAAAGTCGAAGGTTTAGAGAATTTCAGCCCCTGTTTCAGCGATGCAGAACTTTTATGTGATTATTAAAGTACAGTGATTTTAAATATTCCAAAGTAAGGGCAGATCATGAAGATGAAATTACAGAGTATTCAAACAATTTTATGATTACCAGCTATGAAATAATACAGAATAAGATGAACTGTGGATTTGTCAACAAACAATTGCTACAACTGACATATTACCTTGTTCTGATATTTAACAACTTTGGAGTTAATTATACATCCAGTAGAGTTAGAGAATGAGATTTATTGATGGGGTGTGGACAGATTGCTGTGCACAAAAAATGTGTTTTATTATATTTTATTAAAAGACCTAAGATTATCATTCAACAAGGCTTGCAGCTTGGCTGGGATTGAAAGACTGACAAATTGTGGTTGTTGAAGTAACTCTTTTGACCTGCAAAGTGGCTAAAGGCACAACAGCGTTATTGTACATTTGTCAGAAGTAATAAAAAACACTCACCTTACTGCCTGTGTGAAGGAAATTGTTATATTACTGACAGACATTCCTGAAAGAATGCATAATTCAAAAATAAATAAATAAATAAATACACATATCACTGAAGACCTCTCCACGCCGTGTGGAAGTAAACACTTTGCTGGGGATATGTCTTAAGTGCAGCAGTTACATAAGATTGGGCTAAGTATTATAAATACCCTATAGGTAAAATGTGTCCTATTTTCCTTTTGCTTTTCAGCAAGGGTAACATTTCAAACTGCACAAGAGACCTTGAAGTTTAGTTTTCTTTCAGAAAGTCGCAGAACTTGCAAGAACCTCTACAAAGTCAGAGAAAAATCTAATCTCAAATTCCCAAATGGTGCTGTGATTAAACTATGGACTTCGGATTTCATCTCACTTTAACCTCTTTCATCAATGTAGTACATCACATGGATCTGAACTGTTTCCCATTTCAGGAGAAAAAGACTTTGGATCATTTTAAAGATATAAGGGGAGCTGAATGTTATGCCTGCCATACAGTGAAAACAGTCATTCAGTTTAGCTCTTCAATTTTATGTGTCAGTACAAAGCCAGGGTTTAATGAGCAGATTACAATTAAACTATTGCTAAAGGCAAGACCATTAAGCTATTAATTGAGGTAATTAGAGTCACTGAATGTTATAGAAGTTTAAACTTTGCTATTTTTTTTGTCTTACAAAGTAGTTGAGTATAAGTGTTTACTGGATTAGGTATTCTGCATAATGAAGAAGAGTACAAGTACATTAGCAAAGCATTACTTAAGTATGCTATATATTTTTTTCTTATGGGATTTTGATTACATCAAACAGCACTGGTTTGTACAGTTAAATCTTACACCATGCTTTGTATTCACAATCACTATATGCCAGCTATGTGCTGCAACTTTGTATTTAATGCAAAATGGAGCTTTTCTTCTGAAAACTGCAGTGAAAATGAGTTCTGATTACCCTGTCATCCCAGATACTTTCATTTATATAAAAATGCATATACTGTCAATATATGTATTCTTTGATGTATTGTCACATAAGTGAATCATTCCAGAAGGAATATGTGCCATCTGATGTAATGGATGCTGCAGTCCCAGAGAATACAAATAAGAATAAGAGAATTACAGAGGTAAAATGGTTAGGCTGTTGTAGCAGTCCTTTTTTAACTAGCTTTCTCACAGATATGCAACTATTTCCTTAGATTGATTAAGACCTAAACATGAAAACTTACTGGTGCTTCTATAGTGCTAAACACAATATGCATTTAAAAGAATTAGCAATTGTACATCTGAGTGAACCAATAATGTGATGACACTTTCATTTCCAAAGTGTTTATAAATAAGTTTTGAGGGATCATGTAAGGAAATAATACCCACTTACAAATGTTATTTTTTTCCTTCTCTGATGGATGGACTTGCTGTGTGGCTTCACTAACATAAGCCATGTAGCCTATTCAGTTTAATAGGTACATGAGCCAGTCTTCCCCAGGCTAGATTAAAATCCTACAATCCATTTGTTCCTTTCAAGGATACATAATCAGGTCTATCATTTCACCGATGGTCAGAGTCAGGTGGTAGGAAATGGGATGGGCTTTTAGATCTGATGGGGCAGTCCCCCCACCTCCCACTACAGCTTCTCTGCTGAGTTCAGTTCAGTGCTGTTTGCTATGGAAAATGTGCCACTGTGCTTTGACTTCCCCACAACCACCCAGTGCTCTTCTTCAAGGGCAGTATGTGTTTGGCAAGCCCATGTTAAATCGGGTATAACACACACCCAGTGCTCCATCTAGGTGACACCCAGTCATTGAGCTATTGCCACTTCATATCACACAATAGATAATTTGGCAATGGCCGCTCACTCTTACCCTCCCTTTCCTGATGCTACCAGAGCCCATCACTTCATAAATGAATTCTAGTTGTCTGGATCATAATCAGGGCTTTACTCCTGCATGCTTGCTTACAAACGTAAATTCAAACATGCAGATGAAACAGGAATCATGATCTAACACACTTACCAGGCAGCACCTATCTGCATGTATACATATTTTGGGGAAAAGCCTCACAAATCCATTCTGTTTCCAAAATGAAATGCAACTGGTTTCTTCCATGGTACTTTAGTGCCTCCTACTGTACTTTTATTGGAATTGTCACAGAAAGTACCCTCTTCTGGAAGTATGAGCAAATGAATTCCAAAAATACTTAGAAGCATAGGAATCACTGCAACCTTGTCAGATCTTCCCCAGGCAGAGTGGGTCTTTCTTCTGGTCAACTTTTTTTTACCATTATTTTTCTGTTTCTTTCCACTTGAAACAATTTGGCGATTCAGTCATCGGCTGAAGTAAGATAGTCTGTTAGCAGATGGCAGACAAGTGTGAAAGTGTACTTTAAGGTTATAGGTCTAAAGTCAGAAAAGTATTAAAAGAAAAGTAAGATAATGTGAACCACATTATAGCAGAACTCTAGAGATTTAATAAGTTTTATGTTCTAGGTTATGCCATTTCTCATGACAATATCTATTAATAGGCATATACAAGTGCATTTGAGAAATAACTGAACAGAAAAAAAAAAAATAGCTTGAAAGTCCTGAATTTTCAGAGAGCTCTTCATTGGTAGCATAAGTACATACAAACAGGACTGCTGGTGCACTGATCACATACAGTTTCCATCTGCAGTAGCAATATAGCACAATTGTTATGCAAACTGCTTCACGTGAAGCAGAGTGTTTACATTTCATGTGCACTATTCAAGCAAGCATACATGAACCACGTGTCTCAGCTTTTCAACAATCTCCTACTGAAACAGAGCAAAACTATATCCTGCTGTTTAAACTTTGATTTGCATTCTCTGTAAAGCTGAGAGCTTCACTTACTAGACCAGTAATCCTGGCTTATCTGTATGAAAATTATCTTGCTCATAATGGCCTTAGCTATACACAAAAAAGGCATAAATAAATAAATAAAATAATAAAATAATAATTAAATATATTTATCAAATAAGTAACTGAAAGGACATTGACACTTGGGCATGATGACTATCAAATGGCAAGACTTTCTGCTTATTAATGAGGATTTATATTAAAACGTCAGTGGAATATATTGATAGCAGCATGGTGTATTTGCTTCATTGAAGACAACTACTGTGAAGCATGTCTGCACAATACCTAAAAAGGAACTCTGCAGACAAGTATAGCCTTTATCTTTAAAGTTTGCTTGTCGCCTTGAAGTAGCATATGACATAACAGCACAAGGTTGGCATAGCATTGAATGTACAATACACAGCACGTAGGAAGATGCAATCTCATTGGTACTAACAGGTATAGTCTGATCTTGGAACATTTCCATTTAAAGGGGAATATGTCTTTATCAGTCTGCATTGTAATGCAGTATCAGGGAACTGTAATAGAAGAAGAAGACCACGTTATGCACTACTCCTGTAGTATTTAGTATTTTAACAAATCCCACACAGCACACATACAAATACTCACCCACACACTATATCTATATCTACTGTATATCTATATCTATATCTACACGTGTATGCATCTTATATAGGCTCAACCCCCATAACTTGTTCATTACCCCCCCCCTCCCCGGATGGCAAGTTTACCTTCCCTAGGGAGAGAAGAGCCTTAATATCCTGCCATACTGTGCGATCACCACTCCGGTAAGATGGGCACGAGCTGGGAGAAAAGCATCATAATACAGTTTGAGGCAGGGTTTTCTGAATATGCAAGGGATAGGGAAGGGTCTAACTGGGGCTGAGGAAATATCATTAGAATAAATATTTTTATTTTCAAATTAGCTTCTGCATGACAGTGTGCCTGAGTCAGCAAGCTGAGAAAAAAATGGCCTGAGAGAAGCATACTGGTAGAAGTTTTGCTTTGATGACCACTTACTGCAATGCTAGTGGGATGTCCTTGTTAGCATGTTACAAAGGTGCTTTACTACCCCTGAAATAAAATTAAAACAAGTCTAACAGTGATAAGTATCTTTGTCTATAGAAGATATACCATGACCAGAAAAGGAAAATACCAACATGTTTTGACTTTGCAGATAAGAAAACTGAATTATAAGTTTAAACAACTATATATCTAGCATAGCAGAAGTTGTGTTGACTTTAAATGGTTGGCATTGTATTAAGCTATGTAGTGAAGAATCAATGTTTAGATGAAGCAAGTAAAAAACCCCAATCCCATGTATACACCAATAGTACTGTCACAAAATTGTGCGCTTTTCATTTTTTTATAAGAATTTAGTTAACGTTTTCAAAAGAACTTCAAACTAAATTGCATGAAAATGTGTGTGTGTGTGTGTGTGTGTGTGTGTGTGTGTGTGTGTGTGTGTGTGTGTGTGTGTGTGTGTGTGTATATATCTGTCTGCCTGTCTGTTTGCCTCATGAAAATGTCTCAAGAGTTGTTCTACTTTATGTGACTTCTTGTTATACTGAAGCTCCCCTTTTCTTTATATGAAATACTCAGAGATGCCAGTGGAAATCTAGGAAAAACCTAAATGCATTGAAAACAATATTATAAGCAAATGATTAACATAAGCTGGCAGTTCATCTACATCGGAAAAAAATCAAGATGTTTATTTATTTCTTTTAATCAATGATTTATACCATTCTAAGACCAAATTAAAACACCATGGGCCAAATTCCATAAAGTTCACTGAATCTGGTGCATTACATCAATATCAGCTTAAAACTTGCAGATAACATTGTGATATGTTAATGTACAACAAAAAACTCAGAATATCTAGGTACACAATGGAATATTACAGTTACAATGATAAACTATAGAAATGCGCAAGTAATCCGTAAATAATAACAAATGGTTCTCCAATCATGCTGTACAGTACCAGATTTGTGGAACGATGATCACAATTTAAGAATCCTGATAGTTGTATATAAATATAACAAAATCTGTACAGTAAGGATAAGGACAACAGAATGTAACTGACTCCATTATGATAAATAATATATGTTATTTATATGGGTCTACTATAGATGATCGAAATTCCAAAAAGCCGATTCCCATATGGCTGAGATCCTATGATCGACTATTGGAATAATTTCGAACATCGTTTAAAAAAAAAAAAAAACTTACCTACATGTTGCTAGCAGGGGGCAAGCTCCCTGCACCCCCTATGGGAGGCTGCACCTCCCACACCCCCTGCAGTTTAAATATACCAATTCCAAGATCGCACTACAGTACGGGAGATAGAAATCTTCCCATTCCACACCTTACAGAGATGCCCGTTCTGCATGATCAAAATTCCAAAAGTCGATCATATGGTCTCGGCCATATGGGAATCAGGTTTTTGCAATTTTGATCATATGTAGGGGACCCATTTATATCATTATTTACAGTACACTGAGAGACAACTACGGATATCTACATAATACATGTACCATTAAAATATATCAGTTTGGACTTATGGATTCCAATAGAATCTATACATTTTAAAAGCATTAAAGGTGAAGGGCAATCATGACCACATCACCATAGCTAACAGTTGCTAAGCATAAATCTGAGGGGCATGGCCAGTTTTTTTAAGTGGGAATAGGTCCCGTTTTTTTAAAGAATAGATGGAAAGGTAAATACTGGGAAAGAGGAGAGGTGAAGGTCGTCACAGCAAGTATACTCACAGAAAAAATAGCACTATACCAGACAGACAGAGGTTGAAAAAAAACAGTAAGGACAGGGAAATTACACAGACAGCACACTGCACAACACAAGAAAAGAAAAGCTGACAAACAGTGTGGGGATGCATACCAGCCATGGTGATATGCAGAAAATATATCCAGATATGCACTATTATTTTATGTCATTAACTGTGTGTCAGTGATACCTGGATGTGTATGAATAGTGATAGATGTCTTTTCAATGGTAATAATGTAGGATCACAGTACACACTGGATAAATATATACATATCCTATTAGTCCATCAGCAGTCCTCATGTAAGCCAAGCAACACCACAGATGAGCATATGCAGGTATGATATTGCCAGACAAATCCAAAGGATAGAAGCAAACCTATGACCATGCAAGAGAAAGGCAAACCACCAGGCACAGTGTTAAACTTAAGTACTGCAGAAGAGCAACAAGTACTTTTATATACACTAGTAAGGTTACACAAGCAAAACAAACGTAATGGAATGTGTGCGTGCTACACACATATGCTATGTCAAAGGCAACACACAGATCTAGATGTGCATGTATATCTGACAATGGCATAAATGGCATATTCATAAGTACAAAGGTTCATACGTTCATAGGAAGTTACTAGGCTAACAGTCCTAGAGCTCTTACAAGCCTAACCATATTTATCCAAAGTTTCCCCAATTGTCAGTGGTTAGTTGAGTGATGTTCGCAGAGGTAAGGGTCTTTGATAGTTAATACTGAGTTCCTCTGTCCAGGAGAGACATGGCCACTACCCTAGGAGTGAATTTGTGGCCACCCATCCATTGATCTAGGTTGCGTTTGAAAAGTGTCAGAGAGGAGCTCTGTTTCACATGAATTGGAAGCTTGTTCCAGAGAAATGGCAGCCTCTGGGAGATGTATCTACCTCTTCAGTATGACTTGTTCATGTCAGAGGCTAGGTTAAAATCCCTGGAGTAAATGACCCTTCTAAAGTTCGATTTACAAATATGAAGCATTTCCATCATGGCTGGGTCAGAGACTGCCCTGTATTCCAGGCACAGGTCAGCCCTTAGCAACCTGTAGGAGACAGAATGCAGTGACAGGGCTTTCAGTCTTTCCACATAAGCCTTGTTTTGTGTACACTGTAGTTTCTTGGTGAGAAATATCTGTGGTCTCTCCACTTGTTGCACATGTCTGGTGAGGTACATGCAAAAGGGAACATTGTACTCAATTACTGGTCTGATGAGGGATGAATCTAATGGAATTATAACATCCTTAGATCTAGATGTGATACTGTTACTTATAAGATGCACCACACAGAAGGATTTCCTTACTACTGTTGATACTTGGTGGTCAAAGTTCAGATTGCTATCAACCTGAGTACCCAGATCTTGTACCACTGAGTCTACAGTTAGGTGGTGCTGCCTATAATGTAATTAGCAGGGATGTCAGCTTTTCCAAAGGGAAAAATAATGCATTTCTTGCATTTAGCTTTAATCCATGGTTTTGGCTCCAATCATTTGTCTGCATTAAGCCTGTCTGCAATATATTAACATTGTTGGGGGGGCTCAGTGATTGCTCACAATATTCACTCATCAGTAAACTTGGTCAGCCACCGGCTGTCCAAATTTGCCTGGACTTCTGAAAAATAAATTCTGAACAGTAAAAGGCCCAGCACTTAACCCTGTGGTACAATACTAGTGACTGGCCTTTTGCTAGAGGTGAGAGATGAAGTCACCCACTTTGACAATATATGTCCTGTCAGTTAGCTAGTTGGCTACCCATCTGGTAATGTAGGGGTTAATTCCCAATTGGGAGAGCTTTTCTATAATACCTAAGTGGGGGATTTTGTGAAATGCCTTGGCTAGGTCAAGATAGGCCATATGCACTGTCTTTCCCTCATCTTGGGCCTTGGTGCCTTTCTAGAAGAAGTCAATCATGTTTAACAGGCATGTCCTACCTTTAACGAATCCGAACTGGCTTGGGTCCAGAGTTTGGAGATTACCTATGTCCTTGTTAATAAGGTCCATAATGATTCTTTCCATGGTCTTGTAGATGAAGCTACTCAAGGCTATGGACCTATAATTCCCAGTGACTGTTGATGTTCACCCTTTGTGCAGAGGGATTACTGTTGATTTCATTCCACAGTAATATAACCAGGTTTCAGGCTGTTGTTAAACAGGGATCCAAGTGGGTCCCTGTAGGTCATGTTTTAAGTTGTTTAAAAAGCAAGCTGGAATGCTGTCTGGTCACACTGATGCCAGGTTTTTGGCCTTGGAGAGTGTCAAGATAACCTGTTCTCTTGAGATAATAGGCTGAGGAGTAGTGGAAGATACACTTTGGGGGATAACTGGAGGAGACAGCAGGGGTGAAGCTTTCTCCAAATCTGTCAACTAGCATGTTGGTTATTACCTCTGGTTAAGTATGGTTGGTTACATCCACAACCAGTTCAGTACATAGCTGGGTATTCCCTTTTAGATTTCAGATGTAGTCAAATAATGCCTTGTGATTATCCTTAGCTAGGAAGGCTATCTGACAAGATCTATAATTTGTTTGTTTAAGTTAGAGAGGGAGTTCTTCCTCTGCTGAGCATGTTTTCTCATGTTCTTGGACATTAGTTTATTTTTCTTGTTGTATAGTCTGTTTATACTAGGGGTCCATCAGGGTGGCTTGTTGTTTCTGGCAAGGCCTGGTTTTAATCCAGTCAGGTACAGCCACTTCTATACGACTGCTTAAGTGGTTACTCAGGACATTGGTGTACACCTGTGCATAGGGGCCCATGTTATATGTGTCCAAGGGGGCTTTGAAACTTCTTATACCATCACTTAGTAGGAGGTAATTTGCCTTAGAAAAATTCTTAAGCATTTTTGAGTTTGATGGGGTATCTGGTCCAGGATATTTGAGCCTCTTGTGGGTGTGCTGACTAGCTGTTACAGATCATTTGCATTAACAAAGTCCAAGAACCTCCAAGCCAGTATGTTTGTGGTTGTGTATGTTTCCCAGTCGATGGCAGGATAATTAAAATTATCCATGAATAAGGTGCTGGACTGTATGGAAAGTGACTCCAGTAAGTCCAGATATGCAAAATGCTTTTCCTGTTTCATCATGGAGGACCCATAGCTAGCTATGACGTGGTAGGGGGATTTGCCTATAGTTAATTGGACAAAGAGTAGCTCAAGAGATTCATACTGTTTGACCAGTCTTGAGGTGTACTTATTCTTACTGAAGATGGATACACCTCCTCTATTGGTTCATTTATGCTCAGTTTGTGGTCTGAATGTATGGATGGCATTGTATCCCTGCCAGGTTGGGGTGCTTTCCGCATATTTAAACCATGTCTCAATGTGTGCATAGATGTCAACGTCTTCCAAAGTGAGGAGTGCTTCCAGCGAGTACAGTGTCTTGTTTAGACTCCTAGCATTAAGCAACACTCGCTTGAGTTTATCTATAGAGAGTTTTCTTATGTTAGGAGGTCGGTCATTTTGTCACTGCTTAAAAAAGTCACAATAGGGGTAGCTAATGCCTTTTCTAGAATCCGAAAGCCTAGAGGAGGCACATACTGGCCATCTCTGGCAAAGTCTTCCCAGGCTGACAGACATTGGATCTCCTTGGACTGATACCAGAATCTAAGCCAATTACTAAAGTAGGTAATCTTTTGTTTGTATTGTGGCATCATCCTTGCAGATGTCAGACTGCTGCTTAAGGCTAAGCTTATGCCTGCCTGTGACATATAATCTGAGAGCTCAGTCATGTGGTCTCTTCATATAGTCCAATGAGGTGCATCTCAAGTCATTCACCCCCACATGGAATATGACAGAGTCATACCGGTAATTGTGGTTGAGTGTCTTGAGTGCTTGAGTGACTTGATGGATCCTGGTACCTAGTAAGCAGCTAACCATAACCTGCTCCTTATCCAGCCTGGTGAGGGGAACATCTGCATGTCTCACAATGGAGTCACCTATGACCAATACATTAGGTTTTGCAGTGTTACGCTTTATGGGCTTATTTGTTGAGACACTAGTGTGTGTGTTATTATGTGTTGTGGTTGTTTTTTACATTGTTATATGTGTAAGTGTGTTCCGTTTGCGAGACCTCTGAACTTTTGGTTAGTTACTAGTGAGTATCTCCGCATATGTGGTTTATGTGTAATGTCCTTATTTAGTGTGGGAAGTGAGTGTGTGTGTGTGTATGTGTGCGTGTTGACAACTTGTTTGGCATTCCCTTTGTCCATGTGTAATGTCCTTATTTAGTGTGGGAAGTGAGTTTGTGTGTGTATGTGTGCGTGTTGACAACTTGTTTGGCATTCCCTTTGTCCATGTGTAATGTCCTTATTTAGTGTGGGAACGTGTTGACAACTTGTTTGGCATTCCCTTTGTCCTTATGTGAGAGTCGTGCCTCCAATTTCATAGTGCAGCTACATCTCTCACATAAAATATTTGTTTCAGGAGTTAGTGATTGTCAGTATACATGAGACAATTACTACAATGCCTCAAGATGCCCATGTCTATCAGGCTACCCAGAGAGATGATGGGAAACTGCCCATCCATGATAGCAGACCCTGTAATAGGGAAGGGAATGGGTTAGTTTGACAGGACTGTACTGGTAGCACTGAGACTACAAGAGGGACCTATATTTTGTGCAGGCTAAGGTTGATCAATAAGGCAACACTGCTCAGTGTGCAACTGAGTTCGTCCTAGAGCAGCAGAAAGCTCAGATGGGTTTCACTGACAGCTGTTTACAGAAAATTGAGCTTCTAGGCTTTTACATCTATACAAGAGCACTGCTAACTGCCACTGTGCAAACAGCAGTACCATGCAAACGCAAGGCTTAAATATGAGAAAAGAGAAGCAAGTTTTGAGCTGTCTACCAATGAGGAAAGCACACAGTAAGCCTTCTACCAGCAACCCCCAACTCAGGCAGGCTAAACCAGCACACTTCTGCCACATGGGTGCAGAAAAACATATTCTTATTGTAGTATAGCTGCTTTGGAGCCCAAGTGTAAAAAGACCACACAAACTACCTACAAGAGCCCTAAAGTTAATAGATACAATGTAACACAGAGCAATTAACTACCTAAAGCAGCAGCAGCAGACAATACATTTTTGGAAACTGCTAAAGTACAGTCACAGTATATAAGAGAAGTGCAAAAATATACGTAAAGCTCTCTTGTGTGCTTCCTAGCTCAGATAGGACATATAAACATCTAGTGCCATTAGATGAATAACCGTACTTTTCCTAATGTAAAAGCACAGTAAAGGAGTGGCCGGAGAGAAATGCTACCACAAACAAAAGATACAAAATGCTACCACAAACAATCTACAAGAAATCAAGGTCAATACATATATACACCAATGACATGTAATAATATGTTCACAAATGTAACAGTACATCATAATGAATACAGCAGTTTGTGCAAATGGATGGGAAAAAAACTACACTGGGTAACACACAAGTACAATGAGAACAAGGACGTATTGCAAGCATTAGCCAGCAACTTGTGTGCATATGTATTGCATTGTACAATGGGCATACATATGGCACATGTTCAGTGTATCAAATTAATAAATGGCAGTAGTTTTAACAAAGGCAAACATAACTGCAAAAAATAATATTGAAATATGAAGGTGGGATGGAGGTGGACAACCTGGGCCCACATCAGGATAAATCAGGACACTGTAAGTTGACATAATGCAAATTCATGTATAAAGCATACAGGGTGCTGTAGAAGCCACAAAGATATACATTTAACTAAATGGAAATATATGTCAAATGGCCAGATGGCTTGCTGATGTCCACAGAACTGGATATGTATAAAACACACATATACAGTACTACGCAATGATGTCACAATATATGCATAAGTAAGCAAGATAAAAATTAAAAGCACATACACATATTCTGTCATGCACATGTGAATTAAAGAAATGCAGGTGTATGTCAACCACCCTGCTTGCTATGGAACAGAGGGCACTCCTCTGGGGATGATTACAGAACATTAGCAGTAAATCACCGAATGCTGACATGTCAAAGGTATCCGTGTGTGTCAGAATCTGTCTGACTATGTGAACACACACGTACAGTTATTTAATGTACAACTATTTATGGAAGGAGTATACCAATGTCACTACAGCATGGATGTGGAAATGCTACATACAACAAACTGAGTGTAGTGTACTGTGAAATAAGGTGTTCTCTGTAACGTTGTTTACAGGTTAAAATTACATTGCTGTCTGATACAGTCAGCAAAGGAAAACTGCACATAGAAAGGATATACATGTATATAACCCCACCTGGCATCAGTATTGCCAAACCATGACACAAGACCATATCTAACTCTAGTGATATTCTTCTACCTTTATGCCATGTCTACCTAATTTCCACTCTGCTCTGTTCGTCTCAAAAATGTTGCAGTGTCACTTCTACCTGTTTAACCACTGGATTACTGATTGTGGTTTTATATTGTAAGCCAATCGTTTCTTACTTGTATTTACCTATGTATAAAATTGTACTTTTATTCATGTACTGAGGAGATTTTCTCTACCTCAAAAATGCTCTAATGTATCCTCTGCTTCTTTAACCACTGGATTAAAAATAAACTAATTGTTTCTTAGTTGTATTTTACCAATGTATACAATCCTACATTTATTCATGTAATGAGGAGCTTTTCTTCCCAGGCCTCCACTAAAAGCGGGCTCTGAATGGCCCAGGGACTTTCTCCGTAATAAACTGCAAATAAAATAAATAAATAAATCAACTCCTGTGGTGGTGCTGCGGTAGCGTTGTCGCCTCACAATAAGACGTTGTCCTTTTCGACTCTCAGCTAAAGCGTCTTCTGTGTGGAGACATGCGTGAATGGGCATACCTTCGTTGAAGATTTTGCGTCAGGGCCAGCAACTCGGCACGTAAAAATCTACTGCCAATCATTAGCGGACCGGAGTTCCACTGTGGCGACCCCTAACCAGGAAAAGCCGAAAGACACAACAACATGACAGTGAGACATCATGACAACTGTCATCCAAAAACATATGGAATGACACGTCTGTATTTTGCACATACTAAATACATGATAGAAGCAAAGAAATAGTCAAAAAACACAAAGTAGAACTGCAGAACAGGAACCACAAAACAACACAGGATCTAAAGCAGCATATATTTATTTTAGTACCTCGGCCTTTTGCCTTCTTGGAATAATTTAATTTAACAAATGCTATCCAATTTATACCCCAGACACTTGAAAGCACACAATAAAACACTGTCAATTAAACAATTAATTAATTTAAACAGTTAAAGTTAGAATGACAAGAAAATCCTAGCTAGGAAATAACAAATATTAAATACCAAAAATTCCCATCTTTATGATAAAGAACTTGTACCCTAGTAATCATCATATACAAAGTTGCATATATTATAAATATTATTATTGCTGTTATGCCTTCATTTAAATAAATGTGCCATAGAAAAATATATTCTACATTATATACTTGATATAACTGCACAAAACATATATAACATATATAACAAAAACTTTTCATGATATCATAGAATCATTTATAAAGTTATGTTACTGTCTAAATTCATCCCTCTGGGGTACAAAGTTCGATAATTTATACTCATTCTACATTCTAACCTATTCAATTCCCTTTTAAAATTCCCACCATTGGTGACATTAGGTCTGCCAAAACACTAATTTGCTGAACCTCCATGTTTAGATATAAAATGTCCTGCTACTGGACTATCCATGTTCCGTCTCCTTATATCCTCCAAATGTTTAAACAAACACACCTTAACTTTCCTCTTTGTTTGCCCAATATACCAGCAGGTTGCACTGCAGTCACATCCAATAATGTAAACTACACCAAACAAAGTGCAATTAAAATATTCTCTAGCTTTATACCTCCTGCTATTAATCATGGTACCATCCACATTTTTGACTCTGCAACAGACTGAACAACTACCACAAAAATGCATTCCCACTGTACCTGGTGATTTCAATTTAAATCCCTCCCCATTCAGTAATTCCTTTAAATTACTATAGCTCCCTTAGGAAAAAGTAATATGTTTAGGAAAAAGCTGTCCAGTAGACACATCCTCACTAATTACACATCACAAACGTTTAACTATATTGTCCAAAGTCCTGGACAAAGGAGAGAATGCCGTAAAACAGAATAGTTTCTTCTTTCCATCCTCAGTTCTTATTCTCTTCCTACTTACTATTCCTGTTCTACCTCCATGCCTTAAAACTCTGTTTCTAGCCTTCATCAAAATGTGTTCTGAGTACCCACGCAAAATTAACCTGTCATGCACCTGGTCAAGATATTCATCTCTTAATGGCACATCTGATGTGTTGTAATAAATTCCCCTAAATTCCCCATAAGGCAAATAATTAATTAAATGGGGGGGGGGCATACTATCAGCATGCAACAAACTATTAACTGATGTCGGTTTCCTGTAAGGTCTGTGTTGGATCCTAGCTTCATTAACTACAAAAAGTTCCACATCCAAGAAAACAATGTGACGGGGATTTAAATTCCAAGTGAATGTTAAACCATGAGGATTTTTGTTAACATCTTCCATACCCTTACACACAAAAATTAAATCATCAATATATCTTTTTGTAGTAAATAACATTACAAACAAAATAGTCATTCAAATGCATAAAATGTTTTTCAAAGTCAACCGTGTAAATAATAGCATAAGATGGAGCAAATGCCGCCCCATGGCTCTCCCTCTCAACTGTAAAAAGAAATGTTCCTTCCATTTAAAATAATTGTTATTCAAATAAAATTCCAAAATGGACAACAGAAAAGAAGTGTGGGGTCCTTCTCCCATGATTCTAACCATGGCTTCCAACCCCCACCTAGTTTCTTTGTTGGTGTAAAATGCATTAACATAAAATGTTGTCCAAAAATGGATATACCTGTATATAATCCCACCTGGCATCAGTATTGCCAAACCATGATACAACACCATAACTAACTCTATTGAAATTTTTCTACCTTTATGCCATGTTTACCTAATTTCCTTTCTGCTCTATTCACCTCAAAAATGTGAAATGGCACTTCTACCTTTTTAACCAATGGATTGCTGATTGTGGTTTTATATTGTAAGCCAATTGTTTCTCAGTTGTATTTACCTATGTATAAAATTGTACTTTTATTCATGTACTGAGGAGATTTTCTCTACTTCAGAAATGCTCTAATGTAACTTCTGCTTGTTTAACCACTGGATTACTGATTGTGTTTTTTTAATATTGTAAACTAATTGTTTCTTAGTTGTATTTTACCTATGTATATAATTCTACTTTTATTCATGTAATGAACTTTTCTTCCTGGGCCTCCACTGAAAATGGGCTCTGAATGGCCCAGTGGCCTTTCTCCATAATAAACTGCAAATACAATAAATAAATAAATTGTGACAGTGAAATATCATGACAACTGTCATCCAAAAACATGTGGAATGACATGTCTGTATTTTGCACATATCTGTATACCTCTCAACTTGGAAACATCAAAAATCTGGACAAAACCCCAAGAAAAGCAGGTACAACTGGCCAAAAAAATCTGTATGCTGATTAACATAAAATGTACATGTATAATTATCTACCTCACCCACTCCTATCGGATTGCGGGATACTATCATTCACACCCACACACACACACACACACACACACACACACACACACACACACAAACTCACACACACATATGTATAAACAAGTGTGGACAGCCAGACACCCACACACACACAGACATGCACACACACACACACACACACACACACACACACACACACACACACACACACACACACACACACACACACAAACAAATTCACTTGCACTTTATTGAGTGAACACATCCTCAAATATGTCCTTTTAGTGAAATTGCCCTTTCCCAAAACTCCCTTACTGTCACTGATTTTGCTTCTTAATGGTGCTTTATTCATTGATATATCTGCTGAATCATTCTCATTTAAATTCAGTAATGCCAGAGACTGTCATAACTACTAATTTTCAAAAGATCCATGCTAGTGCACTGCCTGTTAGAGTCAGCACTGCCTCTCTGTTTTTCTCTCACGCACACAATCACACACTGATACACACAGAATGTATGCATGTATACACACAGACACACACACACACACACACACACACACACACACACACACACACACATACACACTTTTATTTTTTTTTTATTTATTTAATCCTTTTTTCACACTTCATAAATAGCAAAGCATTATTTAATGAGATAAAACAAAAAATGGCAACCATTAGCTTTTAAACTGTTTGAGTTCATGGCAGCATTTTTCAGTGGGCAGTACCTGTCTTTTAACATCCTGCTGTAGAATGTTCATCCTCCAATCAGAGTTGTCATACACATGTCACTCATTCTCTAAATTGTAATAATAAGAGCAATACTTCTTTATTGGAAGTCCCAGGAATAGAGACAAAGAAAGATGCTATGAACATTCATAAGCGAGAGCCACTTCATATCAATCCACTTTCTCAAAAAATGCTTTAATAATACACTATTATCAGGATGTGAAAAAGTCTAATGTTAAGCAAAAGTTACATTTTGCACCCTCTCTCCTTCTTTGAGATCAAAGAATATACATGCAAATTCACTGGGCATTGGTATACTTATGCAGGTTTTAGCTAGTTTATTTACATCATAAGCAGGCTACCTAAAACCAAGAATCCGTTGTTTCTAAAGAAAAAGAGAGAGAGAGAGAGACAGACAAAGAAATCAAATGTACACCAAAGGAAAAGAATAATCCTAAACAAGTGCTCAGAACAAAACAATGACAATGCAACACCATGGTGCACATCTCTTGCAGCAGCAGTAACAATTATACAGATTTCCAGGTCATTGTCAGGAAAGTAAACTGCTAAAGCAAAAAGAGAAGTTGTGCCCAATGTGTTTGCATTTCATACTGGAAGCAAACACAATGTAGTGCATAGTAAGTGCTTCGATTTGTCACAACCTGCATTTGCTATAGAAAAAAAAAGTGTGCAAGGCTTTACTTTTGGAATGTCCCTTGGGCCTTGCCTTTATGAAACTTAGGAGGTATGCTCACTCCCTTGCTGGCGTCCAGGTCAGAACCAGAAGAAAAGGCATGGTGTAGTCAGAAAATGGCTAACTAGCCTACAGATCAGACTTGGACAAGCATGCCAGAGCTACAGGGAGACCCAAAGCAGTACTGTCTGCTTTGCAAAGCTCAGGAATCATTAGCATGATGTCGAGCACATCTGATTTTTGGACATCAAAGTCCAACATATCTGTATCTTATAACCTCGTGTCCCTGTCAGTACCTAGGTAATCTACAACCTACCTATACTGCCTTCTGAGACTAGCAGCAGGGGATCATAGGGGCTGTCTTCAAGGCCATCCTGTTATATTCCGATTACAGTATGGAAAAAAGCATGATGTTAAGTCCTCCAAATGTGTTAAAACAGTCGCAAAACATCACCTAGGAAATAACTCGCTTCTCTATTTCACATCTGCTCACAAGCAGTCAGAAGGCATAAAGCCTGATGGAAGGCTGTAGCAAAACCATGAGATGGTCAGAAGTCTCATCTAAACAGGTTTCATTTTAACTGTTTCATATTGTGCTGTATTTGTGGCCGAGTTGTTTTAAAAAATGCACGACTGTGGCCATTTCCTCTGAAGTAGAAATACCTTCTGTTTTACTGAGAAGTTACATAACAGAGGAACTCTCTATTCAGAAAATACAAAACAAATCCAATTCTAACTAATTTTGAGAGAATTAATAACAACATTTTAAATGTTCTTGATTTGTTTTTTTTTTTCCCTTATTATTTTTTCATTCAGTGATGGATACAAAACTTTGAAATCTGTTTGTAAAATAAAGCAGGTACCTACCAGCCTCCATCATCCTCTATGTGCTCTATGTTTTCCACTCCAGCTAAATGAATTAAAAAAAGAAAGCCACGCATGGAGTCTCCTATCTTCATTAACCACCTGCATCTATATCAGAAAACATGACCAAATCACCTGTTTTTTGATATAGAAAAGAAAGAAGGAGTGCAGGAAGAAGTGGGAGAGAGAAAACACTGATCAGGCTAGGAAGGACTACTAGTTGGCTAACAAAGTAGCTAAAAAAGTAGTTGCAATAGCAAAGAATAGGGCATCAGAAGCACTCTACCATCTTCTGGAAAGTTACTCAGTGAGGAGCGCAAAGAAACTTTATTAGGTTGCAAGGCAAAGACAGAAAGATAAAGAAGATAGTCAGACACCCTTCATAAGGGATGCCAGCAACAACCTGCTCACCAGCCCAGAGGACATCAAAGGCAGATGGAAGGAGTATTTCCAGCAGCTTCTGAATGAAGAAAACCCCACAGAGGCTGTACTGCCCCAGAAACAGCCTACGATGAAAGAAGAAAAGGAGCTCACCTTAGAAGAAGTAAGAACAGCACTAAGGAAGATAAAGTCAGGGAAAGCAGCAGGCTCAGATGAGGTCACAGAAGATATGATAAAGATGCTGTGTGAGATAGGGGAGAAATGGCTCCTGAGGGTACTAATAGTAGTGTGGAGAGAAAGGCGTACCCCAGATGACAAGAGAATAAGCATACTCATGCCAGTGTACAAAAACAAAGGGGATATCCTCAACTGTGGGCAGTACAATGGAATCTAACTCCTACCACATTGCATGAAATTTCTGGAGAGGGTGATTGATAAACTGATATGCAGAGTAGTAGAATGTAACTTGGGAGATGAACAGTTCGGATTCAGATCAGGATGCAGCACAATTGACCCAATGTTTGCATTGAGACAGATACTTGAGAAGAAGCTAGAGATGAGGAGAGAGTCCATCTGGGCATTCTTAGACTTGGAGAAAGCATATTACAAGGTCCCAAGAAAGCTGATCTGGGCAGTACTGTGGTGGTTTGAAGTCCCAGAAACATTGGTAGATTTAGTGAAGGCTATGTACAAGGACCCAGTGACACAGGTACGAACAGGGTTCAGCTTCAGAGAGGAGTTCCCAGTGGGAGTGGGTGTACACCAGGGTTCAACTCTGAGCCCACTTTTGTTAATACTGGTGATGGATTACATTAGCAAACAGGTTGGAGGGGACAGATCAACAAAGCTGCTATATGCAGATGATGTGGCAGTACAGGTAGACTCTGAGCTAAAACTTCAGCAAAGGATAGGTGAATAGAATGGAAATCTAAATGCACATGGGATGAAACTAAGCACAGATAAGATGGTGGTAATAGCAGCAAATTGGCAAAATCAGAGGAAGCTGAAAATAGAGATACAAGGGAAGACAGTGGAACAGGTAAACAGCTTCAATTATCTGGGAGGGGTGGTTGAGGAGAAGAGTAGTCTGAATGAAGAGGTCAAAGCTAGAATCAGAGGGGCTGCAGCCAACTGGCATAGAGTATCAGGTGCAGTCTATGACAGAAGAATGTCAAAGAAGCTGAAAATAAGGTGTACAAGGCAGTGGTGTGATCAGTACTACTGTATGGTACAGAAACCTGGGCAGTAAAGACAGAACAGCTGAGGAAGCTAGAAGTGATGGAAATGAAGTGCCTGAAAAAGGTGTCAGGATGCACACTGTGGGACAGACAAAGAAATGAGGACATAAGAGCATAAGCCAAAGTATCTCTAATTGCAGAAAAGATCAAAGAGAACAGATTAAGGTGGTTTGGGTACATGTGTAGAAAAGCAGAAGACAATCTGGTGAGGAAGAGTTGGGACAGACAGGAAGAAGATAAGGGGAAGCGAGGATGTGCAGCAAAGAGGTGGAAGGATTGTGTGAAAGAAGATCTACGACAGTCAGGCATGAGTATTGAAGAAGGCAGGAGTGTGGTGCTGAATCGAGATAGTTGGCGACAGTTAACATGATACCCCGACCCCATGTAGAAAAAATGGGAAAAAGGGGGCTGATGATGATGATGATTTTTTTGGAAAAAAAAACTTTTACAGGATCATTTCAACTGAAATATTTTCAGCCGTGGTAATGGATATCTTTGTCCAACAACACTGCAACAATCGGTCAGCACTGATCTATACAAGTACTTTGCTAGGAAACAATTTTGGATGCTGCTTCAGCTAGGCAGTATACTTGCCAGCACTACCACTACTTGTCCTGCTTTGCTATATGGGGTTTGCAATGCTGGCTGAATGGCTGAGCACTTCATTTCACTTTTGCTTCGTTATTGCCGAGTTATCACAAGCACAGCCTCGCAATGCTATAGTCATCATGCCTGCCCCTGCACGTTGATAATGTTGTGGGATATGATGCATGATGATGTCAGCATTAATATAACATTGAAAATAAAGAAAAAATAAAATTAGGATTTGAAGGGGCCACACTGGAATTCATGGCACCCTATTATTTTAGCCTCACAACCATGAAATTCGGAGGAATTTAGTACGGTTGAGAGGTATGCATACCTGATATGACAAAACATAAATCCAAGGCATGTCACACTGTTAGTGATGGTTTATGGACAACATACTTTGTCAAACAGTCGCCCCAGTAACACAACTGTTTAATGGTTACATCTTGGAGCAATATCTGAAGGTTAACTTCCACAATGCCTGGACATTTGCTTTTGTATGGAAAGTGCTATGTGTTAATGTGTGTCACACACAAATTAAAACCAAACTAAATGTCACATGATAATCACACATAAACATGACAGATACATGGCATGCATGCCCAAGAGTGCATATACAGTTCAGTCAATGAAAAAGCAATCACCATATTGGCACCATAACACAAGTAGAGTACACAGACAATACTTACATACCAGAGGGACCAGGCTGATGGGGATCAGACTCCCACATGATCTCACAGTCTATCACCCTGAATGAATCCCACATAGCCCATGACATCAAAGATGGTCCTCAACATGTCTCTCATCCATGTTTGGAACTCATCAGTCATGACCTCCCAGATCTCTTCCTGAAAACTCTCTCTATCCTGGTCATGTCAATGTATGCTCTGGGGTGCAGACCAGATGTCATAGGCAGGGCTGGTCCAAATGCCTAAAAATTATCATAGTCATCATCATCATCACCATCGTCCTGCGAAGAGTCTGTTAGTAGTCTCACATGTGTATGCCATTCTCTTCAGATTGGAGAACGTCCATGTGTACCAGGCTCAGTAATTGCAAAAACACACCAGGAAAAAAGCAAATGACTATAAAGAAGAGCAGTATCCTGAATATCATAGCACAAGACAATATGATTATGATGTCAATTTACACAGGGATTGAGGTACTTTACTGATAGAGTTACCTATGGCTCTGTATGTAGTACTTCTAAAAAGAACAACAGTATTCTTTTCTGAACAATTCTATATGCTTAGACACATACATAGGCCATTAACTTTGTAAAAATGCATGAATGCTCAAATCAGCATATTGCACTGTCTTGCTACAATGATTTATATGAGCAGCCACATGTTATTGTTAAAATAAGGAGACAGTGTCCTGACAATACTGTGGACAATAGGCAAGTCATATGACAAATTTCTGAGACAGGCAACATGATATTTGGCTGAACACACTTCAATATAACGAGTACAACACTAAAAACAATTTGATATGTTCAGGCAACACAACTGTTGACATATGAGAATCTAATATATCCCTTATTGACAGCATATAATGTGTACAACTGCATTTATTATCTATAAGAACAAGCAGCAATCAGTACATTGAAAAAAAAAAGGATGGAATATACTTGCTGATACTGAACTGTCACAATCAAATGGGTAACAGCTCAAGTGTAAGTCAACCTAGACTATAACATTGCGTTTAAAAATTATCCAAGGGCTTAGAGACAGATGCAATATCAATGTTGACATGCAGGGTGTACTGAACATGAACTTCTGCAATCAAATGGGTACCTGCTCAAGTATCGGTTAACCTAGGCTACAACGTTTTTTCTACAAAAGCATACAAGGTGTCTAAGGTAGATGCAATACTAATGTTGACCAGTAGGATGTGCTGAATATAAACTGCTGAAATTAAGTGGGTATCTGGTCAAGTGTCAGTCAGCCTAAGCTATAACTGTGTTCCTAAGCTATAACTGTTTCTACAAAAACACCTAAGGTGTCTGAGTCAGATGCAATACCAATGTTAACGGAAGGCTATGCCACACAATCTGAAAAAATCACTGCAAACACTGACACAGCACAGAACCATTACATTTGTGGACATGGAGGCTATTCACAATAGGGCAATCATCAGAAAACCCAGCCAGACATAAAAGTACAGTACACCATACAGCATTAATTAAAACACATATATATAAAGCCTCTGCTGTAAATGATGTGTGACAGATACACAAAAACAACTATCATTTTTGTTGTGGATTACATTTAAAAAAATGTCTGCTGAACAAATTGCACAAAGATACACAAAAATTAACATTGTTAGAATTTTTACACAGTTGTGTTAACATTTTACAACACAGATTGAAGGACATGAGATTCAAACTTGCAGTCACAACCTACATCCAAACTCCAACCCAGATAACTACTTGCCTATATAACGCATCTTAACTGAATAAAAGCATGTTTTGCAGGCAGTGAAAAGATTTTATGTTATGACATCATTTTGATGGGGATGGTCTACTAATAATGCTCTTGCCATAGTAAGAACATGTGCTGCTCATGTAGCTAAACAATTGGAAAAATACATTCAGGTTATCACTGTGTTCAGATACATTAATGGTAATGCAGCGCATACATTCCTCACACAGTGTGAAACGGTCATGTAGCATAAAGTTTCTTTAATCAGAACCATACATGTTGCTGTACATTAAGGACACAGAAGGGTATGTGCGAGGACCATTATTCCTTGTTAAATTGTGCATCAGTAGGAAAATACATACATGTTCCCTGTTCTTCATTTCAGCTGTTAGTCTGCCCATCCCAGTCCCTCAAAATTTGAGGACGATGTTGCCAACTATTGACTTCAATATTTCATGACAAAAGGCCTTCATAGCATTTTTACAAAGTATATGACATTAACCAAAAAAACAATCAGACATATAGTTAAATAACTGATGTTAACAGAATGTTATGGATTATGAATAAATTATTACAATTTTGAGGAATAACAGAGTTACTCACAACTATGCTCAAAATATACATTAATATGAATGTATAATATGCTTCTATAAATAAATGCTATAGGCATATTAAAGCAAGATAACAGTTTCAGATATGTGTCTCCTTTCCAGATTTGAACACACAACCACCAAAATGTAGACATGCTGATCTGTTTCCTTATAAGTGAGATAATAATCAGCATATGCTACCTTAAAGAAACATGCACTCCTCACCAAATGCTGTTGTTCAACAGCTGATGTTATCAGACAATTACGGATTGCTGCCACAATCATAGAAAATCGAAGACTTTATCAGTGAGCCATTAACATAAACAACATAAACTTTTAATATATTGCAATATGGTTCTTCCAAGAAATGCCATGGGTGACATTAACCAAGATAACAAATAGAGGTATATGTTTCTCCTATATGGTTTGGATCTCACAACATGCCAAAATTTAGACATGCTGGACAGTTGCTTTACAGGCCAAGTTAACAAGTCAAAATGTTAGTCTTAAACAAACAGGTACTGTTCTACAAACACTGTAATTAGAAAGCTGATGTTATCAGACCATTACAGATTATGGCCATATTCACAGAAATTTGAAGACTGTATCAGAGAGTTACCGTGCACAACATTAACCTTAACATAAATTATTGCTATGGGTGAAGTTAACCAAAATAACAGCTGCAGATATATGTTTCCCCTATGTGGTATGCAACCCACAACACACCAAAATTTAGATATGCTGGCCAGTTGCTTACAGGGAAAACTAGCATTTAGCAAGAGTTTCATTGCAAACAACATGTTCGGCAGGTGTTTTTTAGAAATCCTATGGTAAATTGATGAAAACAGAAAATGCATATTATTTTGGGAACTTTCATAGTAAAGAAATAACATTTATCAACACATAACTAAAATCATATGTGTAATCAATGAGATGAGCATTACTTTTTAAAATAAATAAATGTGTCTGTGTATTTATTTAGAAGAAATGATGTAAGGAAGTTATATACACATTTGTATTCTAACTTGTAACAGTCAAATAGGTGATGCAGTGGGACTATAACTGAAAACTATGTGCAGTCATCTGTGATGCATGAGAACAGAGAGCTATACAAAGGAGATACTTATGGATATTACAGGCGTTATTACATAAAATAACAACATGAGTATCAAATCCATAATTAAGAGGGCAGTATTTACCAAGTCTGCTTAATTATCCCCACAAGCTAATTATCAAAGCAGCTGGCTAATACATGGCAATAAAAACATCTATATGACATATATCTATATCTATATCTATCTATACACACACACACACACACACACATATATATATATATATATATATATATATATATATATATA
The DNA here is from genome assembly GCF_019279795.1 of Protopterus annectens. NCBI lineage: Eukaryota > Metazoa > Chordata > Ceratodontiformes > Protopteridae > Protopterus > Protopterus annectens. Next base: position 878,188,349 of record NC_056732.1, read on the forward strand.
TATATATATATAGATAGATAGATATAGGTCTACTATGTAATCTTGAAATACTGAAATCCCAAAATTTAGTATTTTGAAATTACATAGCCAAAAACCTAAGCACAACTCACTATTCCAAAAACACACAACCGCGAAATTCAAAATGCTGAAAATACACTACATGTACAGTACACACATAAACACAAAACTCCCCCCACAATAAAATAAATGCATCCACACTATAGATAAGCACCCCCACACCTCCCACTTATATAATCTAACTCCGAGAGCGCACAAACAGAAATACAAGCAAAGCTCATACACACACATCTTACAGTCCCTCGCACATACACACATCGCAATCACAACACAGTTACTCACACTAAAGTCCCTAACTATCACATTTACACACATAAACTTACCTAAATTCAAACACTACATCCACACATTGCATCAGCTGAAGCAGAAATTCAACATCTCTGTGCTTCGAGATTTTTGAATTTCATGCTTCTGCTGGTTTCTGAACTTTGAGTTTTCGGCTATGTAATTTTGAAATACTGAATTTTGGGATTTCAGTATTTTGAAATTACATAGTCGACATATATATATATATATATATATATATATATATATATATATATATATATATATAAAATATGGATCTATTTGCGATTAACACCGAGCTGAAAAGCTCGTGTCAGATGACCAAGATGTCAGAATGCTGACTTTCGAATGGTCGACAGTCCAAATTGAGTGGAACAGGAAATCAGCTCTTGTGAACATTGTAGTATGATCTCAGAGTTTGGTATATTTTTTTTTTGTTGAAATATTTTTATTAAATTTAAACACATGAAAATATTACAGACATTCTAATGTAAATGTTGATTAGTTAACTATATACAATATTTACACTTGTCCTAATATGAGAAATATTTCACAAGAAAGAAATAATAAAACTTTTCATTTACCAATATACATTTAAAATATTTAAAAAAAACATTCAGTCAAGATTATAGAGAATGTGATGTTTTAAGAGTTTCTATTAAAACAAGAACTTTGATCCAAGGAATATCAATCCATTTCCTGGGGTAAATTCTTGTTTCCTTGACTTTTATTTCTATGGATGCTGATTCTTCCAATAATAATAGAAACTCTTCAAAGGTGGGTGGTGCAGATGATTTCCATTTTCTAGATAAACATTTTCTTGCCACTGCTAAAATAGTCAAGAAGAGATAAAAATTGTTTCTCATCATGGTATTTGTGACATTTACATTCAATAGAATTAGGGGCTGGATAAAATAAAGTATCTGAAAATAAAGCTTGACAAAATTTACCTATGTCAACCCAATACTTATTGATTTTATTACAGCCATAAATAATGTGTTCCCGATCAGCTGAACATACCATAGAACATCTCCAACAAACAACAGTAGTAGATGATTGTATTTTAGCAACTTTGTTGGGAGTATAGAAAGCTCTGTGTAAGAATTTCCACATAAAGATTTTCCACTTCTGGAGATTAGAAGTTAATTTCACAGAGAGTTGTAGATTGGATTTGACTTCTGGGGACAAATTTAAAGTGTGACCTTTATCAATAAAATTTCAAAATTTTTGTTTGGGTATAGTTTTGTAAATTATTAGGATTTTGTAAATGTTACAGATTAATTTAGGCCAATTCTGATTGTTATATATCAAGTTTTGAATATGAAGAATCAACTTAGGTTTAGTTTTGAATGAAGAGTTATTTGTTATTCTGCAAAGATCTTGAGCATGAGAAAGAATACTATGTAAAATAATCCAATCTTTGTCTGGGATATTATAAATATTCTTTAGTTCATGTGTCTGTAGTACTGTTAAGTCTTTTATGCAATGTTGCCAACAAATGAATTGTTTTGATTCCCAGTCTTGAAAAACACTTTATGAATTCTGTTGGTATAATTTTTAGACATCAAGGGGATTAATAGTTCCCACCAGAGTTTTACATCTAGATTTGAGTTTATAAATGTTCTGAAGTTGCTATAGATATGATTTATTAAGTTTACTTTGGTAGGTTTTGCAATATTATATTGTACATTAATGTATAATATATACCATAATTGACATTTTGATTATCTACTAAGAGATTACTATTTGATTTCATTTAAGAAGATGGTTGCATGAAGGGATTTCCATGCAAATGAGAAATTGGAATCTAACCAATTAATGGCAAATTTGAGAATGGAAGCTTTAATATAGGAATCAAGATCTGGAAAGTGTATTCCTCCCAATTCCCAGGGTCTAATGTGATGATGAAAAGCAATTCTGTTTCATTTTGGAAACCATAAAAAATTTAGCAAGCTTTTATTAAAGTCATTTAATATTGTTTTATTAGGAGACATAGGAATGGCTTGTATAATATAATTTATCTTTGGGAGCAATGTCATCTTTATTAATTGTAATCTGTCTTCAAAATTTAAAAACAATTTGTTCCATTTTTCTATTAGTGATTTTATAGTGGATAAGGTGTTTGTATAATTTGTGGTCATGGTTGTATTTTTGTTATCACACAGGGTTATCCCTAAGTAATTTATAGATGATACTAATGTGCCAATTATGTGATTTGAGTTAAAATGCATGTTATGTCTTCTATTTAATATCATGTATCTGCATTGTTTGTTACTTATTCTTAAACCTGAATTAAGATAAAATTTTGCATTTTGTAAATCTAATTCTTTCAGAGATTCTTCTGAAATTCTTAAAGTTAGAAGAATGGCATCTGCAAAAAGCATGATTTTAGAGTTGAATTGTTCATGTATTTCAATATCAGTTTTGTTTGGGGATTGATGAATAGTAATTGCAAATATTTCAATGGCTAAGACAAATAAAATAGGAGACAAAGGGCAGCCCTGTTTAGTTCCTTTGGTGATTCTTATGGCATCCAAAGTAAATGGACCAAGTTTTACATAAGCAAGATTGTTACTATATAAACTTTTTATTAAATGTATAAATTGAGAGGGGAAATCAAATATTTCTAGTGATTTTAAAAAGGAAACCCTACTGTAATGTGTCAATGCTTTTTCAATGCCAAGGGCAAATAAAAGAGCTTCTTGATTATCTCTATTAATAACATCCATAAGAGTGAGAATCCTTTGAATGTTGTCATGTGTTATGCTTGTTTGATCTTCATGTATGATGTTTATGAAGGATTTATTGATCCTATTTACTAAAATGGATGTAAAGATTTTATAATCATTGTTAAGAAGTGAAACGGGTATATATGAACTGCATAAAGTTGAGTTTTTTTTTTCCTTTAGAATAGGAGTAATTAAAGAATATCTCCAAGACGGAGAAACAAGATATTGAGAATGAATTATATTTAGAGCAATATGAAATAAAGTTAAGGCAGGGGTTGGTAGTGATTTATATAGTTCATTTATAATTCCATCTATTCCGGGAGCTTTATTATTTTGACTTTGCTTAATTTTATCAACTATCAATTTTAATGAAATTTGTTGTTGCAAGTCTAATTTGTTTTCTCTCGTAATTTGTTTATATTAGATAAGTTTATATCTATATCTATAGAATTAGTGTTCAGAGGAATACTAGTTTGAAGAACAGCGTAATGATGCTTAAAATCATCAATAATATCACTAATATCTGAAACTGCTCTGTTAATTTTACCATCATGTATAATTTTTTTATACTATTTTCAGTGTATTGTTTTATTATTCTCACTGATAATTATGTATATGTTTAGGAGACAGCGAGTATGAGTTAATTTTCAGTTTTTCTAAAGCTAGATTAGTCTTATGTGTTGAAATTTCATTATATTTTTTTATTTAGTTGATCTATTCCTTTTTTCTTTGTGGATGCATCAATGGAGTCATCTGTGTTTATATTAATTAATTGTGTTTGTGTATTTTGCAGTTCTGATTCCCATTCTTTGGTTTTGTTTTTGTACCATGAAAGAGTGTTGCCATATAAAAAAGCCTATAGTGTGTCCCATAAAATTACTGAATTTCTATCTTCTGAATGGTTAGTTTCTAGAAAATAATTTATTTCTAAATGTAGCCATGGTTTAAATTGCTTTAAGTTAATAATATAGGCAGGCATTCTAGTTGTTATGTTTAGTTTTTTAAAGTCAGATTCCAGTTTAAGAATGAGGGAATTGTGATCCAAAAAAGGACATGGGAGAATGGTAAAATTAATTACCTTCATGTTTTGATCTTGGGATATGTATATTTTGTCAATTCTAGTTTGAGTATTAAATCTATAATCTCTATGTGAATATGGTAAAGAGGTATTTTGTTTATATGTAAAGGTGTCAATCAAATGTAAGTAATCTGTCCAGTTTTTAAGAGCTTTCCCTGTTGGAGATAAACAAATAGGTCTACTATTTGTGGTCTCAGAGTTATCTATAATGCAATTAAAATCTCCACCCAAAATTAGAACTGCTTTTTGAACTCTGTTGATTAGATTTATATGTTTCTTCACTGTTACCATCCCTATACATGCAAACCAGTAAATATTAGCTAAAGTCCAAATTCTGTTATTATATTTTATTATTACTATTGTTAGTAGTCCTTCCTTATCTTCATATTTAAATATGATTTGAAGCATAGTGATACATTTTGCATAATATTATGGTACTTCTATTTTTGTTCTTGTAAGATGAGTGAGATAATATATATTCTGTGGGATTCCACATACATTTATCATTAGCCTTAAAGTGGTATTTTTGCATAAATATTACTTATGCCTTGTTGATTTTTAAGTATTTTAAAAGACTGGCTCTTTTCCATGGATTATTTAATCCATTAACATTTTGAGATAACGTTAAATCCATTTAGTATGTTACATTTGAATGAGGTTTAATAGTATTAAGCAAGACTGAATGTTGCATAATATTATTAATAATTTTTATAGAGAATGATTTTGGTAATATGCGTGTTCTTCCTATGTTAGAGTGTTAATGATAGTTTATCTTAGACCAGATTAATAAAAAAATATAATAAATTATAATTAAATACATATTTCTTAAGAAATTAATTAATCATAAAAAACAATTTCAAACATGGAGTGAAAGTCATCCCTAATCTGATAGGTTTGAATTGCACTATCAGATTATCCATCAAACCAAAAAATGAATCAAATAAAATGAGGTTGAGCTCCACTATGAATACAGGAGAAATGTAACAATATAAGTTAGTTGGATTAAAATTAATAATAGAAGAAAGTGATTAATATCCCATTTTCCTTAAGCAGAGATGTGAGAAAGAAATCATGTGTTTAACCCTTTATACAATAATACAATAACTATTTCTTACCATAAAGAAACTCAAGAAAGGAATTGATGTATACTATTAATAATACTAAGTCAAAACAAAAACATGCATATAGAACTACTTAAATGTGACATGGCATGTAATCTTAAATTTAAATATTACTAACTAATTAAAAGTACAAAATTTGATATGAATTGATAGACAGATGAACTTTTGTTGATAGAATTTTATAAATATTGGTTTTAAGAAGTTTTAAATTATGTGTTGACAGATTTCTTGTTCACTTCTAATATTACAGGCCATATTTCAGTAAAATTATGCATTTAGGAACATTTCATTTTAGAATACTTCCCTAAGAACATGGGAGTATATAATAATCAATGTTGGGAGGGTGGCCTAATGGTTAAGGTGTTTGCCTTACAAACACAAGGTACAGGATTTGAATCTCACAGGAGATAATTGGCTAGACTTGCAAGTGCAGTTAGCCTAGTACTAATCTATGAAAAACCTTATATCTCTTCTAGCTTATCTTTTTTCACTTGCCCAATCAGTCCTGATGACAACTTGAAAGACTGTCATTGATTAAAATGCAAAACAGGATTCATACTAGTTATTACCTTTATATCAGAGTGTGTCAATCTGTCAGCTTATTTTTAATTTGAGATTTTCACATAGAGTCAGTGAAGAAACATATGTATGAATCGTTCATATAGAAAGTTGAAACATCATGTAATATTCAGTTTACTATTCTTTATTTAACAAATGATGCAACAATATGAGAAACTTCTATATGGTATAGGACAAAATATTATACTGTCCAATTGAGTAGAGAGATAATGTAGTAATGTCAAAAATAAAAAAAATATTAACTACATCGACAGATTTAATTTGTTTTTAATTACTTTTTAATGTATGCACAAAACAGTTCAATTACAACAATTAGACAATTATGATATTTTGGTGAGATGTATCTTACAACTTTAAATGAGACTCCTAGTTAATTCACAGTGCTTTTTACCTCACAATTTAAAACGTTAACTTTAGCTGCTATATCATAGCTTCAATGCTGACTTCTCAGCTAACTTTAAAAAAGTTTCCTATAATATATATAATTTAATATAATAATACATAATTTCAAAAAAATAGATTAACTTATGCATAGGGCTACAATTAATAGCATTTTACAAATATAAGCATTACCACTTGAAGGCAAGCAGATGAGGAAGAAAAAATTAAAAGCATATGAATGACAACATTTGAACAGTCATGAAACTGGATCTTATATATCAAAAGACAATTGAAAGTATAATATCAGAAGAATATCCTCTTACACCACAATGTTTAAAAGCAAATGTTATTTTAAATGAATAATTCAGTTAGACTTATTGTTCAGACTAGTATAACTAATATATGCCTATTTTCTTGACACACAGCATATTTTACACATTTACTTGGAAGACAAAATGCCAGGACCTACATATTTAGGGCTTGTGTGACAGAACCACAACTGTGACATCACATAGATTAACCCATTCATGATCAGTGAGTTAGTGAATGATGATACATGATATCCACTAAACAAATACAATATCAGTCAATAGTCATGGCATACTTTTCCAAAACTAGCTTATTCTACGCTGTAGATATCCAAAACACTGTAGAAAGTAAAAATATATAACAAACATTGTGCAGTAGCAGTTAATGTGGTGTTGAAACAATTATGAAAAAATGCACATTTTACAATTTTACATGCTGATATGTTAGGTTGTAAATGCTGTTGGATAATGATAGTCTGGTCAGGGCAGGGTGGGGGAGATGGAGTTAAAAGATATTAGTAGTTGAGAAAGAGTAAGGCCAGAGGTTAAGATGCCATTACATGAAGGAAAGCAGTTCTCAGTTGCCTGCAGTTTATGCCTAAGGATAAGTGGAAAGCCTTTAATATAGTACAGTGTCTAGAGAGGTAGCACTTTTAGAAAAGCAAGTCTTCTGTATAACTTCTTAATGAATGGAAACAATTTTTTGCATAATTCTGTCACCCATGTATTAAAAAAAAGATACATCCCAATTCCATTTGCTTATCTTAGAATGAGTGTTCAGTTTGTGCAATATAACCATGTGCATATGTTTTAGCATTCTACAATTTGCATCTATGTATAATGAAGATTATTCACTTTCCTGAGAGTATGCTACCAAAAATCATAAGAAAGAATAAAGTAATGAAATTCAAGATTGTGGATAGCTCAGCTGCTAGCAAGCTGACAGTACACTATGGCACCAGGTTTTATAAAACTTGCACACTTTTAAATTCTGTTGTATTAAAGTTTAAGAAGGCAAGTAGTTTTCTATGTTTCTCTAAATTATGTTGTAAAATGACAGTCTTCTACAAACAGCAATGCTTTAAATCAGATATAAATAAGTTCATTTATAATCAACATGATGAAGAGAAACTATAATAATAGTATATTTTCTTTTCTTTTTTGATAAATGTACTTTTAAGCAAGCAACAAGTATGTAGGGAATCCCGTGTCACCAGTGAACTAGCCCTTATAATAAGCAGTCTGAATTGTACTTCCCCTTTAAGAAGTCTTTCCTATAATTCGTGTATGCACATAGCTACGTAAATACAGAATGGATTTCTTTCATTTTGTGAAGTCTCCTTAGCTAAGAAATATGCTGTAAAGGATGGTTAATCCAGCTATTTTCCTTTTTTCCCCTTTTATACGAAAAATGGATTATTTCTAAAATGTACGCTGTGAGTATGAATAAGCTACAATATACAGTAATGTACAAGGACTGACATGTATTTAACAATAATGAGTATGCATCTGTAGAAAATGAACTGAAACTGTATTAGGCTTCTCTATGTGTAGATAGAGGGAAATGGACTTTGTTTTATAAGCTAAAATAAGGATCACTGTTTAATAAAGACTATGTGCATGAAGCTCGAGTGCGTGCATGCGCTCGATATGTGAAGAGAGAGTGTGAGAATATTCTCTTTGTGAAAACCATTAAAATACAAAATGTAGTCATTTTTTTCTTTTTATAATCTGTGTCCCATATCAAATATAGGTATGTATCTTGAAAATTCCCAGAGACAACAGCTAGTTAATAAATAAAAATAATTAACTTAAAAGCATTGTTACAAAAAAAAATATATAGTTTTCATATCATGAAAATAGTAAACTTAAACAATGAGTGAGAAGGTCACTGAAAAACCAATCAGTAAAAACAAAATGAAAACTCCAGCAAAGCTAGAACTTCCACTGAGTGACCTCCCAAACCTCTTGTATCAGAGGCACATGGGATATATGCAAATGAACCTTATGAGCATCAGGTGTTTCAGCTCATTGGCAAGTCTGAATGCCCATGACTTGTTTCATTGTTTCAATGAACAATTTCAGGCCAATAAAGCCAAACCCCACTAGCTATGGATATGCATATTTCAGCCTTGTTATAACCTCATCAGCACAGCACAAGCAGGGTGTTTGACTAAGCATTAGAAACACAGGGCTGTTATACCCATCTGATGTTCATCATCATTAGGCTCACTGCAGAAATATCCCAAACTACAAACTAAACAATGAGTGAGAAGTTCACTGAAAAACCAATCAGTAAAACCAAAATGAAAACTCCAGCAAAGCTAGAACTTCCACTGAGTGACCTCCCAAACCTCTTGTATCAGTGGCACATGGGATATATGCAAATGAATCTTATGAACATCAGGTGTTTCAGCTCATTGGCAATTCTGAATGCCCATGACTTGTTTCATCATTTTAATGGAGAATTTCAGGCAAATATACCCAAACCCCACTAGCTGTGGATATGCATCTTTTGGCCTTGTTATGACCTCATCAGCACAGCACAAGCAGGTTGTTTGACTAAGCATTAGAAACACATGGCTGTTATATCCATCTGATGTCCATTAAAATAGTGGAAGAAATCATTATAACAGTGCTAGGTTAATGTTATTTTGCTTTAAAGGCTAATGATTAGTGAAATGAATAGTAAGCTTAGTGTGGGATAAAGGTTAATCACAACAGATATAGCCCTGCATTCATGTATATTTAGAGATTCAAATACCTAGAAATTATGAAGTACTATATGTATATAGCAAGATGTCAATAAAATCATATAATATATTATAAGGTAAAAAAGACATATGAGAATACATACTTTTTTTCCCCTCTTTGTTCAGAAGATTACAACTCAAGATGTGGTAGATACTTTGAGAGATTTGGAAGTAGTATAAGTTTTAAGCTCAGTTTTCTGTTTATTTTTCCCCACTTCTGACCACTTGTTTTTTTCAGGAGATATTTTTTTAATGTGGAAGATTTTGTCCAGTCCATATCTTCAGGAATGGGGATTATATTGTTGTTTTTGATGAAGGAGATGGTTTCTTCTATAGTGTTGAAAGTTTTTAAGTCATTTGAATAAAAGATTCTGATTTTTGCCTGGTATATGAGAAGGGTTTTTATTTTATTTTGTTTTAACAATCTTACTAATGGCCAGGCTTTCTTCCTTTGCTCTAGAACTCTTGAAGAATAGTCACTGTCAAATCTTACCTGGTGCTGCTTATAGATTAGTGGTCTTTTCCTCCAGGCTGACTTGAGAATAAGATCTTTGTCCAGGTATGATAGAAATGTGACAATTATGGACCTGGGAGAAACAGAAGCTGATGATGGCATTGATTTCCCTATTGCTCTGTGGGCTCTCTCAATGCCATTAGATAAGCATTCCTTTAAATCAAGTAATTCTGGGAGCCAAGTATTTAAGAATAAAATGATGTTCTCACCCTCAGTCTTTTCAGGAAGACCAAAAATCTTTATATTAGTTCTTCTTTCTCCGTCTTCTAGTTCGTCAAATTTGCTGGTTAACCAATTATTTTGTTTGGAGAGAAATTCAACCTGGTTCTCTTCTTCCTTGAGCCTTCCATCAATATCTGTAAGTGATGTTTCAATGTCTATTAATTTAGATTGTTGTTGTTGAAGATTCTCTTTTAGGATGTCAGTTTGATTTTGACAGTTCTCTCTAAGACTTTCAAGTTTATCTGTAAATTTGTCCATCTTTAAGGAGAGATCCTGAAGACTGGAAGACATCTGTTGTATATCCGTCTTCAGTAGTGAGTCAGAATTCTTTGTGTTGCTCATTTCCACAATAATTTTTTTCTCCATAATATTTTGACAGGAAAATTTGTAGGTAAAATCTTCAAAGTTGGTATATCTTTAGATTAGTAGTTTAGTAACAGTTTTGCCTTGATTTCAAAGAAATAAGATAATTTTCTTTCCTGTAGTTTGGTGTCATTTAAGGAGCTCAAAATAATGCTAACAGTTGGCCATTCAGGATCCACCCCTCAGAGTTGGTATATTTAAGTTACAGGGTGGTATGGGGGGGTGCATGGGGCCATTGCCCCCATGCAAGAATGTGAAATTTGAAGGTTAAGTGTTTTAGATTTGTTGTTTGTAGTGTATGTTTTGTTTTACTGGTAAGGGTTTAGTTTAGTGTAGATGGCGGGCAGGGTGTGAGTGAGGGGAACTAGGTAGTTTTATGTCAAGTGTTGTGTTTTTTTTTCTTTTGTATGCTGTTTGTGTGTGTTGTGTGTAGTTTTTACGGAAGTGTGTCGGAGTTTTGAAGTGTCAGTATTGTGTGTATAGGGTATGTGCGGTTTTGGTGTTGTGAAATGTCGTTTTTGGCTCTGTGTTTTGAGTGTCGGTTATGTGGGATGTCGGGTAAGTGAAGTAGATCCATATACCATAAACCCATTTGACTGACTTTCATTTCACCGAGAACAAATCACCTACATTTCAAAATACTGAAAACTCATTTGACTGAATCTCATTTCACTGAATTGTAAGCCATAAACATGATGTGGAATTCCATCCACCTGTGACTTGTTTGTGATAATGAGTTTCCAGTATTATGACAAATTAGGTGATTTGTTCTCAGAAAAATGAAAGTCAGTCAAATGGGTTTTAGGTGATGTGAAGTAGACCCATATATATATATATATATATGTATATATATATATATATATATAGGTAACATCCCTAGCAATGCTCATGTATACTTAGAATATTGGTACTAATTGTAGGGACCTACTGGTTACATCAACAGTTTCATGACCCTCCTTTAAAGCTCATCCATGTCCCTCTGATGCAGGTCATCATAGTGTGACAAACATGCACTCCACTGCAGCAAATCTCCATCCTCCATTAATGGTCCCCCTTGATCCGGTTCCATGTGTCGATCATAGTGAAGTTCCTGGATCTGGTTCTTATTCTGTGTTCAAAACAGCATACACAGTCAACATCTGGATTATCTCTTCATCAGTACACTTGGGTGCATGGACACATCTCAGCCTCCTGGAAGTAGCCATCATGACCCTCAAGTAGAAGAAATCTGAATAACACAGGAATGCTCACTAAGGTACCACTCAGTTTGAAGTTAGCAATAGTCTGATCAGTAAATGTATCAAAATCAATATTTGAAAGTGGCACTGATGTCATGTTTTAAGATCATTGGAAGATAATGGGCACATGCCACACATGATACCTTTTATCGATACCTATTGGGTGTTTACACAACACACCTAGATGTTTCAACACGTAACAACAATTTACATGGATGTTCTCTGGTAGGATTCCAAAAACATGAATTTTAATTAACCTCATTTATTATGAATGGCACAAATGTTACTTAAAGTTAGGTGCACACGAGGTGCACTTTGAGTCTGTGACTCAGAGTGAGAGGTACAATGGCAATTCATTGAATTTCTGATGTGGTGATTAGTACATCTGTTAAGGTTACTCATTTCAAAAGGTACATGTTTTAATTCATATTTCCTCTAAATGGTAATTTTAACAGAGGTTGTCATATGTTACTGGAGAGATCTTGACTTGAACATTATGCATACAGGTGTTGGCCTTCTACATAGTTTAATTCAATCCCATATGTAGTTGTATAGACAGACTCCCATTGAAAATGTTAACAGTATATGAAGGTTGATTTACAGATCATCCACAATTCTTACTGGAAATTCCTTGCACTTTGTGGTGTAACTACAGAAAGCTATGGATTCCGAATCTGTCCATACTTAGTATGTGATTTTAATATTATGGATATTTCTTATTTTATGTCTCCATACAAAACTGTTATAAATACATGCTGTTGCTGTTACAGATAGGTCTTTGTGATACCCCTGCACTGGCCGGGTAATCAAGGATCATCGACCCTCATCACTAGTACCAGTGAGGGACGTGCACATTGGGTGGATGACAAGTACACACACAGTAAAGTACAATTTCCCTTAAGAGCACACAGATCACAGTCAGTCTGGTGCTGGTTTCTGCGTCTTTCTCCAGATCCCCAATAAGGCTCCCCACTGGCACAGCTATAGGGTTAAGAGCTTGGCCAAGTGGTCAAGCCAAAACCTCCTGCACCCTCTCTGTCCAATCCGTGCTTCGTGTCCCTACCCAAGTAGCTGACACACACACACTTTGAGATTTGATTTATATATAAATACACAGACACTCATGGGGAAGGCTGGTACAGGTTTATTAGCTATGCCCCCTTCTGCCCAGACTATAAGGTAGTTATCACTGCCACCAACCACCCTTACTTATCAACTAATATATAAGGCCTTTACAAAAAGTGATCAATCCTACTGTGTAATGTTACTATTATCTAAGTGGTAAGCATGACCAAGACTGGCAAGGCTTTTTAGGAGTGGCCTATACAGTGTCACCAAATACATATGCAAGCACTCTACGAGATTAAATATCTCTAAACAAACCAGCCACAATTAAAAAGTTTAAATATATTTAATAATAAATAATAAACGAACAAGACAATATTAAATAACTCAGTACAGTGATTACAGCATTCTGAACTACAGGGAATATTTTAAAACAACATTACAGGACAATCTCAAATGAATACAGAAACCTAATCTTTTCTATAGTCCTATCTATCTCTAAAAGAAATACTGTACATAAATCTTACTTGCAGAGCAAGGCAGAAGTGCTGAAGATGGATGTTTCCAGGTAAAAAAAATACAAAATGAACAGCCTCTGAGAGAATTCCCAAATTAATATGAAAACATTACTGCTGCATCAGCTGGATGACATCATTATTTGTCATCTGCCTTCAGTTCCCAGGCTAACAGATGCCAACACACTTTTTAGCATCTCTATGTGTGAAGTAGATATCTCTCAAAAGTTTACCTAGAACTGGAAGTCGTAAAACAGTTAAACACTTTTACATTTTAAACCTAGTAATTATTTATGTTTCAAGACAATAGAAAGAAACCCCCTAGCTGCAGACATCCTGTCTCCTTCAGTGAAACTGAGAGATAAACACAATCATAAATCAATTCACTTATTTTCTTAGAGTTTGCAAGGTAACTCTGTTCTTTTCCAAAAGGCTGCACTGTGGTTACATTTATGAAGCTCAGTACAGAACATACAGTTGGGCAGCCGCGGTGGTGCAGCAGTTAGCATTGCAGCCTCACAGCAAGAGGTTCTCTGGTTCAATCCTTGGCTGGGGTTCCTTCTGTGTGGAGTTTGCAGGTCCTCCCTGTGGTCGCATGGGTTTCCTCCGGGTGCTCCGGTTTCCTCCCACATCCCAAAGACATGCTGTAGGTGGATTGAACACTCTAAATTGGCCCTAGTTGTGAGTGCATGCATGTGTGTGCCTTCTGTGGAAGGTTGGGTACTGGGCTGGCAACTCAGCACCATAAAACTCTACTGCCAATCATGAGCAGACAGGTGATCTGCTGTGGCAACCCTTAACCAGGAGAAAGCTGGAAGAAGAAGTACAGAACATACAGTTAAACACACAATTCTGCATCAGTAGTTTAATATACACATAACATATAGTTCTGTTACATTTGTAATACAAGCATAAAAATCATATTAATATTCACAAATGACATATGATTATTTACAAAATTCCAGATAGCTGGGCTGGTAGTCTCATAATTCTATATAAATCATATTAATATATTCAAGTGATATATAATCAGGAGCGGCTCATGCTATAGGACTACAGGACTGCAACCCACCCACATGTAAAAAGAATAAAATAACTGGCCCTCACTGTAGAAAATAAAAAAAAAAAATTCACAAGTGTCCCGGAACTCCACATGCGTGCTTAGTTCCTGACTGCTGTGTTAGGCAGTCCAGAACGAAGCACGCATGTGTGCTTAGTTCCTGAACTCCAAACTGCTCTGTTAGGCAGTACGGATATGGAAGGCAGGGAACTCCGCCCTGTCAGCCCAGAAGTCTAAGCGGTGATGACCGCACAGACCAGAAGAACACTGAACTGCATCGCCTGCAGGTTGGAGGCTCCAGCCTGCTCACGTCTTGCGGGGAGACCCAGAACAGCCTGAACAGGCTATTATGGAGGTTGGTCTGCTGCAGAGGACAGAACCAGGCCGCTACAGAGTATTGGATCTGCAGGTAGGGTGTAGCTGCCATGGAGGATCGGAGTGTGTGTGTGTGTGTGTGTGTGTGTGTGTGTGTGTGTGTGTGTGTGTGTGTGTGTGTGTTTGTGTGTGTGTGAGTTTGATTTTTTGTCAATTATAACAGAAACAGCAGACACCTAGGACTGTTGTGAAACACCAACACCCTAAGCAAAGGCTCTCCCAACCCTGGAAGGTTAACAAAAGTATCAAAGGCCCTGGTTACAAAACTGCACAAATACAGCACCACTAAAAACATAAAACACTCTCTCAACCTAGCACAAAAAACATGTGACTGCAAATTATCAAGTGCTTTAGCCTTGAGCAAAGAACCAAGACTTTCATCCTGGGGTGAGCAAGCATTAGTTTTTAGTGTTAAACCTAGAAGGTCAGTAATTTCCCTGGAGAGTATAATTGCACTTAGCAAATGGTCTCTGTTTTTTTTACCTTTATTTTTTTGTTCATTTTTATTTCAAAGGATGCTTTTGTTTCTTTTTTTCCAGTGGTATATTTAATGCATTTTACTTTTAGAAAAACTGCACAAATAGAATGCCACTAAAAACAAAGAACACTCACTCAACCCAGCACAAAAAAAAAAAAAGTTACCATAAATTATTAAGTAGTTTAGTCTTGATCAAAGAACCAAGACTTCCTGCTGGGTTGATCAAGTGTTCTTTGTTTTTAGTGTTAAGCCTTGAAGGCCTGTTATTTCCCTGAAATCCATATACTGCAGAGTATAACTGCGGTTACCAAATGGCATCTGTATTTTTTTCTTTACTTTTTTGTGCATTTTTATTTCAAATGATGCTTTTGTTTGTTTCCAACCCCCCAATGGTATATTTAATGTATTTTGCATTTAGAAAATAACTTGATAATAATCAGTGAATATTTATAGCTGATTGCAGATCTGCATGAGCATTTTGACTGTCTGTGTGTGTGTGTGTGTGTGTGTGTGTGTGTGTGTGTGTGTGTGTGTGTGTGTATTAAAATGTTTTCAGAAAGCAACATTTATCATTGTAGTACTTATCAGATTACTTTATTTTATCCCACATAGTATAATTGATAATCAGCATTGCTGTTACTTACCTAAGCAGTAGTTTTCTAATTGCTATGTGAAATGGATGTGGGGGGGGTGTCAGACTGGAGTTGTGGCATTTTGCATTGCAATTAACAGATGCTTTATTTAAAAGCTACTTAGCAGTGCTACAACTGCTGGCTATATTTTTATTTAAATCACTAATTTCACACTATTTTGACATATTTCAAAATAACTTTCAAACAGGGACCATTTAATCCAGTAATTTATTGACAGACAACTGAGGTGGTAAGAGGCTGTACAAAGGAACTACTTTAATGTCTAAGCCATCTGTACGATCCATTCTTGTATTTTTTTTTTTTTTTTTTTTGTGGCTTTATTCTGAGGAGCCAATTTGGAAAGGTTACCACAAGGTATTCAGAGACAGCCCTACTACAGTGCTTTAACATGAAGATGTGATGCATTGCAGTGGTTGTCTCTGTGGTCATGCTAAATGCTAATGAGGCATTCTGGGTAAGAGACATATGCTAATTAATCCTGCACTCTCCACCAAAAATAACAGTGATAAGGCATTTACTCAGCGGAGCAATTCAGAGAATCACTTAGCTGTATAAATTAACATGACCACTCATGTTAATGAACCCAGCCAAGGTATATGTGTGAGTGTGGGGATACATAGATGAGAGTGTCTGTGAATGCAATCAGGAAGAGGGAGAGGTTTTGTGTGTGTGTGTGATACCCCAGTTGCTACATGGTGGTGAGTAGAGAATAAGGCTTGAACCCTGTACTTTGGGCCCAAGTAGCAAGAGCCTGAATTCCCTACCCACCACTATTTGCAAAAAAATAAAAAAGTGCAGATTTTTGCCTCATATTTATTCTGTTCCTCATAAAATCTATGGTTTCTGTGTTTTTGTTTCTTGACATAGTGAGTAATGCAGTAGTACACTGGTAGCATTGTTGCCTGCCAGCTACAGGTTCTCTGGTTTGTTTCTTGGCTGGGGTGCCTTCTGTTTGGAGTCTGCATGTCTTCCCTGTGTTTATGTGTGTTTGCTCTGGTGTCCTCTCATTTAAAAAGACGTGTCTGGAGTGTTTCTCCCTGGGCCTCTGCTGAAAATTGGCTTTTGTTCCAAGTCAGACTTTCCTGGTTAACAAATGCTAAATAAAAATGACAAGCATTTGAATTTCAGACTTCATATTCTTCAGAAAGTACATGGTAACATAAAACCTTTTATTCTAGCAATGTTCGAAGTTTATAAGATGGATATTTGCAATTTGTCCCTATTTTTGGGACTGTAATCCCCCATTATTGGCTTCGTCTAGGTTTTTTGTGCTAAGGTTGAGAACTATGGTGAGAACTGAATTCACTGAATATGTTTGGGGGGGCTGTATTCCCCCATTATTGGCTTTGTTCAGGTGTTTTGTACTATGAGGTTGACAGCTATGGTGAGAACTGAATTCACTAAATGGTAGCCATTTAAGTTTCATTCTTCCTCTCTTTTGTAAAATAGATGATTTGGCATAGGGGTATGTTGCTGTGACTGTTTTGCACAGGGTCCTGGGTTCAATACTTGGCAATGAAATGTATGGTGATAGCCCAGCATTTTATTCTAGCAATGTTTCAACATTATATATGCAATTTTTAAAATGTGTCCCTGGTTTTTGGGCTTTTGCCCCCCCCCCCAATAAATTTTGGCTTTTTTCCAGATTTCTTGTGCTGCAAAGTTCAGAGATACAGCTGAGTGTCAAGTAGATTTTACAAGAAGCTGAGAGCTGCAGGGGAACAAAAGTTTAGTGCTGCTTATTCTGAGTCTACTTGCATTGTTAATAGTGCAACAGGTAGCATGTTTGGCTTTGATGCAGAAGGTTGTGGGTTCTACTCCCACAGTAGATCAATGCATTGTTGATGCTGTACTGTGTTGTAAAGGGGGTGGATGCTGCAGTCCTCTTTGGTGAAGATGCCTAGTAACTATGAACCTGTTATCAGTTTGCCATCCATTCCCTATTGCAATATTAATAGCTTATCATTTTTTAATGCAACTTAGGCAATTTATTCCTCAAGGGCAACAGTCACTCTTTTTGTAGATGAAAATGAAATATAAAGTTGTTTGCTAGCAGCAACCTCTTCATTAGTTACAGATTTCTTTAATGTGGAATTATTTAGATGACTTTTACTTCAGAGATTGTGCATATTTACTGATAATGGTGGACTGTAGAAGTTTGTGTAGACTTTTATGATGGGAATGTTCTGAACTGAGCAGTTTTGTCATTATTGGTGCATGCATTTTGTTTCATTGTTTACTGGAAACATTTTCTGAATTGGGCAGTTTTGTCATTATTGGTGCATGCGTTTTGTTTCATTGTTTACTGGAAAAATGTTCAACACAATAAATTTAAAACGCCCTCTAACAACTGTACTGTATTGTACAAGGAATATAATTTAGTACAATCAGGAAGGTGTATCAAAGAGCACATGTATGTTTCATGTGCAAGGGGCCTATGATTTGAAAACAGCCCAAAGTTAATCTTTATCTGCCACTGGCAAAATGTGTTTTCTTTGACTTTGGGTTTCAATGCTGTTTCAATGAATGTGAGTTTCAAGGGCAGAGAAGTTTTAGTGCTAAGTCTGTTTTCATTGTGAGACTGCATTGCTTTATTTAGCCAATGTCATAGTGTTTGTGCTGTAAAATGCAAAATAAAACTTTCAAATGAAGTCCAAATCATCACAGAAGTAAAGCAGTATGCACATTAGTGTTTATGGTAAATGGGGTGAAATAGCCAAGTAATGGTTCATTGGAATGGCTGCGGGGGGGGGGGGGGGGGCTCCATTTGACCATGATTTTGTGAGGGGGAAGGGTGGCAAACTCAGACAGCCACGGCTAAACTATACCTCCCAACTCTCCAGATTTTCACAGAATGAATAGATTTTTACTTCTTATTTTTGGTTTATTCCTCCTAAAATTTGTGGTTTTCTGGCAAATCATTTAGGAAGTAAGTCACTAAATAATGACAGACACTGAGTTTCAGACTTCATAACCTTCAGAAAAATGCATGCTAAAGTAAGACCTGCTATTCTATCAACTGTCTCAGTTTATACAAGAGCAATTTTTAGTACTGTTTATATGTTTCCCCAATATATTTGGCCTTGTCCAGATTTATTGCATTAACAGGTTGAGAGGTACAAGCGAATAAATTGCTTTATAGAATTAGGCATAGCCAAACCTCTCAACTGTCCCAGATTTTGGCTCAAAATGTTACTCTTCCCCTAATAATCGCTCCGCAAAGTAGCAATTTTGGAAGAAAACGTGGAGAGTTTACAATTAAGAAATAACTAATAATCAGAATTATAGATTACTTTTATTTTAGAAATGCATATAGATTCTTTTATTTTGCCAGATGCTCAAGTTAGCAGTACTAATATTAAAAAAGTGTCCCTTCTTTGACAGGTTCCCAGCTGTATTGTGTGTCTATTGGTCCATTTTTCATAAAATTGTGTTTTTTTGGCAAATCATTAGAGACTGAAGTTAGAAAATAATGACAGACATTTGATTTTCAGATTTCATACCCTTCAGAAAATTCATACTAATGCATGACCTACTATTCTATTATCTTTCTAAGTTTATAAGAGCAATATTTAAAAATTGTCCTTCTTTTTGGGCCTTTGTCTCACTTCTATGTATGGCTTTGTCCAGATTTATTGCTCTGAGGTTGAGAGGTATGACAAATGTGTCAGGTACATCACAGTCAGCCAGAGGCATTTCAAATTGTGACATACTTGCTGCACCCCACTCCCCCATGTAGTGACTCTGGTTGTGTCCAAGCAAGGGAAGGAGCAGTTATGCAGTGTAAATGTGCATAGTATCCCCCCATACAAGGTAGACACAAGTACTACAGTGGCTTTTCATCTGTCCTTGTTTTTGCAGAATGATCTGGTTTCTGTCATATTTTTGTACTGTTGATTTATGCTTATTATTACTCAGAAAGTGCCTGTTGCTCTGCGTTTAAGTAGCAATGTTTTAATGACCATCAGGTAAGCTTGTCTGAAATCGTAAGATGCAAGTAAGCTTTAATAAGCATACTGTTAAAGAATTGTCAACATTGAAATCCTTTCTGTTGTTGCCATGCAGAGAATACTTACATAACTAGATAATGTATAAGCCTTGGGTATTGAAATGCATATGACAGTATTTGTAATACAGGACAGGATTGAATTATTTTAAGAAGCTCATTACACTTGTTGGAGACTTCCAGTCACCTCTGCAGGCTTTACCCGTAAACTAAACAGAATGCCAATATATCATGTGTGGTCCATAACCTGTACAGTAATTCTTTAAGCAATGTATCTTGAGATTGTTTCTTGTTTGCTTTTCATTTTTTACTTTGATCATGTTTTCCCCATGAAACAAGTAGATAGTTGTCAGGCAGCAGGTCTTTTTTGGATAAGAAACATTTTTACAAGTGGGGGTATCACAGAGATTGCTACTTTCAGCATGTTACTTGGTGCTTTAATAAAGCTGAATATAAATTATAATTAGAACTGCAGTGCAAGGAGAAGTGGTTTGAGTTGAGTGCTGTTTATTTTTCTTATACTTGATTTTGACTGGCATTCCAGTAATGTATTTAAAAAGTAATTTATTTTTTCATGCCACACAACCTTTTTGCTTCCATCGAGATATTACATAAGCTGTCATGCAGCCAATGCATTGAAATATTTTTTTTCTTCTACACTTCATTTTGTCTTGATTGGACTCTCATAATGACGGTTTGTCACCCAGGGCAGCGTATATAATTAAAGTTAGTCTTTATGGTTTTGAGCATAGCTCCTCCCCTTTCTAGTTGGCTGCACCCCTTCCCATTGACCCCCACCCATTCAGCTGTCTCCTGCAGCCCCCCCCCCTTTGATTTGAAGTCACCAGCTGCCACTGCATATAATTATTTACAAAATTCCAGCTAGCTTGGCTGGCAGCATTTCGGTTTGTCACACTTCGCCACCCCCCAAACGAACTCAAGCTAATTCTTCAAGTGACCTTTGAGAAAAGTTGCTTGAGAGGGTTGAGCTTATCTGGGAATTCCTTACCTCATTACCTGCCTTGAGATTCTAGCTGTCTTGGCATTGCTGACTCCAATAATGTGCTGCACTGTCCCATCATATTCCTGCAACACTAGGCTCCACCATACTAATTTGGGATTTGGCTGGCTGGATTCCTGTAGCCATAAATCCCCTTCAGACTCTTTCTGCCTCCTTTTGATAAAACTTAGCACAAGGGCCTCCCCAACATGGTTATGTTTCATCATAGGTTCATAGGTTCATAGGTTCGTACTAGGCTATCTGCCCTAAGGCATTTATAAGCCTAGCCAGAGTGTATGTGGCTTACACCACCCCTTAGGATGAGAATACTACGCCCTTTTAGGGTTTAGTTTACTATGCCTCTGTCTAGTAGTGACAAAGAGATGACCCCCCGGGATAAACCTACGATCTCCCATCCACTCATCAAGATTTCTCTTGAATAGAGTCAGTGAGGGGCTCTGCCTAACATGGACTGGGATTCTGTTCCAGAGTGTAGGGAGCCTCTGGGTTATGAATCTGTCCCTCCAGCACGTCCTATTTATTTCTGTGTTGAGGTTTAAGTCACTTGTTCTCGTGGCTCTGATGGATTTGGATTTTCTGAGGTGGAGCATGTCCATTAATTCAGGATTGGACATGGCCTTGTACGTCAGGCACAGATCACCTCTGAGAAGGCGGTATGTGACTGAATAGAGCTGGAGTTTTTTCAGTCGGGCAGCATATGACATATGTTTAAGACCCTTTATCCTCTTGGTGAGGAACTTTTGGGGTCTTTCTAACTGCTGCAGGTGTCGGGTGAGATACATCCCAAATGGGGCATTGTACTCAATCATTGGCCTGATAAGAGAAGAGTACAGGGCACAATGACCTCTCTTGATCTAGATGTGAAACCCTTCATGATAAGGTGGGCAATATAGAAGGTCTTCCTAACCACTTTGGCAATGTGAGTGTCAAATGAGAGGTTACTGTCAACCTGGGTCCCTAGGTCCCTGATTACCTCTTCCGTACTTAATGGATTACCGCCTATGTGGTAATTTGTCGGTACCTTGTTTTTCCCAAAGGGTATGACTATACATTTTTTGGCGTTCAGCTTAAGGCCATGGCTCTGGCACCAATTATCCATTTCTATGAGGCCTCTCTGAAGGATGTTTGTGTCCGCTGGAGTATCAGTTATGGTGCCCAGTTTGCAATCATCTGCGAACTTTGTCAACCACAATCCTCCTATGTTTGCCTGTACCTCGGAAACATAAATGCCGAACAAGAGGGGTCCCAGGACTGAGCCCTGTGGGACACCGCTTGTGACTGGCTTAGAGTCTGACATAGCTCCAGCAACTCTGACCCTGTGGGTTCTGTCTTTGAGCCAGTTTGCAACCCATCTTGTGACATATGGGTTTACATTTAAGCTGGTGAGTTTGTCTATGATGCCCGAGTGGGATATTGTGTCAAAGGCTTTTGCAAGGTCAAGGTAGGCTGTGTGAACTGCCTTACCCTCATCAATGGCCTTAGTGACTG
The DNA here is from genome assembly GCF_019279795.1 of Protopterus annectens. NCBI lineage: Eukaryota > Metazoa > Chordata > Ceratodontiformes > Protopteridae > Protopterus > Protopterus annectens. The sequence goes on from NC_056732.1 coordinate 878,210,659, forward strand.
TTTCAAAAAAGTCAACCAAGTTCAAAAGGCAGGATCTGCCCTTGACAAAGCCAAATTGGGTAGGATCCAATGTCTGTAGGTCCCCAATGTCTTTGTTTATGAGTTCCATAATGATCCTCTCCATAGCTTTGCAGACCAGGCTCGTCAAGCTTATGGTGCGGTAATTTCCAGGGTCCGTAGAAGCACCGCCTTTGTGAAGTGGGACCACTGTTGCCGTACACCACTCTTTGGGTACGTATCCTGTAGTAAGGCTAAGATTAAACAGCAGCCTTATGTGTGGGTTTAGTTCCTCTTGAGTTCATATAGCACACAGCCCGGGACACCATCCGTCCCATTGATGCTGTGTTTTTAGCTTTAGAGGGGCAGCTCTCACCTGGGCATCTGAGATGTTAGGGAGGCTACACTCTGCTGGGATAGTTATTTCTCCTTTGGGGAGAGGAGAATTTGCACTGAACCTGTCTGCCAGAATGTTGGCAATGTCAGTGGGTTCAGTGTATTTTGTGTCATTTTGGACTAACTCTGAGCATATCTGGGAGTTTCCACCCAGGTTTCTAACATAGCTAAAGAAGGCCTTGTGATTGTCTTTTGTGTCTTTTGCGATTTTTCTCTCAAAGTTGGCCTTGGATGATTTTATGAGTGATTGTAGTTTTTTGCTAGTACTGATCAGAGATGCCTTCCCTTTTAGGGATTTTGCTCTGTCATGTAGTAGCTTCCTCCTCCTGTTGTAAAGTTTGTTTATGGCTGGGGTCCACCAGACCAGGCGCCTGCCTTTGGGGGAATGGGTCTTGGTTTTATTTGGGATTGCATGATCCATGCATTCTTGAAGGTGCCCATAGAAGGCATTTAAAAAGGATTCAGCAGTGTGGGTTGTGGTTTCCACTGGCCCAGGGGCCTTGAAGGATACCACTTCAGTCTTAAGAAGTGTGAAGTTTGCTTTTGAGAAGTTCTTCACTGTGGTCTTTTGTGCAGGGGGTGGGGGCGGGATGTGGATTTCCAGTGAGATTAATTTATGGTCTGATCTTACCAAAGAGGGATATACTTGGAGCATTTTGTCCCCATGTTTGTGATGATCAGGTCTAGTATATTGTCTCCTCTTGTGGGAATGGTGACTAGTTGTTCCATTGCATTTGAGTTTATGAATTCTAGGAACCTTTGGGCTAGGGTGTTGGGGCTTGAGTAATGTTCCCAGTCTATGTTTGGGTAGTTGAAGTCTCCCAAAATGATGGTATTTGGAGAGACATTCATACTCTCCAGTGTCTTCAGGAAGGCTGTGTGGGGTTCCTGAGTTTGAGAGGGTGGTCTGTAGCATGCTACAAACTGTAAGGCAGTTTTGCCTATGGTTAGTTGCACCTGGATAGTCTCCGATGCTTCGGTGCATTGCCACTAACCTGGAGGTGTGGGTATCTTTGATGAAAATGGATACTCCCTCCTTTGTGGTTCGGTCCAAGTTTTGGGGACGGAAAGCATGATATGAGGTAAAACCTGATAGTGCTGGGGTGCTCTCAGGAGCCTTGAACCAGGTTTCAGTCACTGCACAGACATCAATGTTCTCCATACTGAGGAGGGCTTCGAGGGCTTGCATCTTGAGGTTTAGACTTCTGGCATTGAGCAGCATTACCCTTAGTTTTTTTTCACTTGTGTTTTCTAGGGAGGTAGGTTTGTCATTTGAGCCTTGCCTAAAAAAGGCACTATGGGGTGGCAAGAGCCTTGGCCAATATCCGGAAGCCCAGGGGTGACAGGTGCAAGCCATCCCTTGTGAAGCAGCGTGGCTTGTCAAGCATGTCATCCCAAGCAGACAGACATTGGATCCCCTTAGAATGACACCAGTAATTAAGCCAATTGTTAAAACTGATCATTTTGTCTTTGTACTGTGGCATCATTCTTGGTGAGGGTAAGATGCTGCTCAGGGTCAGGGTCATACCGCCTGGGCTACATAATCAGAGAGCTCCTCTATGTCTCTTTTCATGTAGTCCAGGGAGGTACATCTCAGGTCGTTCACACCGGCATGTACAATGACTGAGTCATATTTGTACTTGCTGTGGAGTGACCTGAGTGCTTGTGTTATGTGGCGGATTCTAGCTCCCGACAGGCAGCTTACTGTGACCTTTTCCTTGTTCAGTCTGGTGAGCGACGCCAGTGTGTCTGACTATGGAGTCACCTATTACAAGTGTGTCCGGCATGTTGTTTGGCCTTAAGGGCTGTGACTGTTTAGCACACTGACTTTGTGAAATATGTGTTGCATGTGCTATGTCTTGAGGTGGTGGTTGCTTGGGTGTCTGCTTTGGAGGCCTCTGTTGTTTTGGTAGATTTTTAATCAGCACCTCCAAGTATGTTTTTGTGTGTTTATGTGTTTGGTTTGCTGTTGTGATAGTTCTATGTGAAACTGGGTTTGTGGTGTGCATGGTTACCTTCTCCTCCTGACTGGTCTTGCCAGTTCTGAATTGAGAGAGCTCAGCCTCCAGTTTGGCTATATAGTTGCATCTCTCGCATATATTTGTATTTGTTGGGAGGAGGAGAGGGTTGTCTGTGTACATGAGGCAAATGTAACATTGCCTCAAGATTCCCAGATTCACCAGCTGAACAGGAGAGGACACCAGCAACTGACCCTTCGACATACTAGAAATAGTGAAAAAGATTGCTGTGTAACTGAGTCAGAAAGGACCTATAGGGAGATGTGTACTCAACAGAATTTAGGTGAATGCAGTACTTTCTTTTGTTTAAGAGTGCTTTACCTGTACAAAAATGCTTTAGGAGCAAGTGCTGAGCTTTTCAGATAGAGTATAGGCTGTTTAGATTGCAAGTAGAACAGTGCTAAGGGAAAAATTGAAGAGCAGACTTGGCGGAGCCAGAAAAAGTTTAACCTTGTTTAACCTTGTTTAACCGGCGCTGCGCTATGCGCACGACCATGCAAAGCAGTGCAAAGGCGGATTTTAAGCAGTGAACTACAAAAGAGCTAGGAATGGTCCCAAACAACCAATTACTACAGCTTCTTGTGCAGAGGTCACTTCCCCCAAGGACAGGTAGGCTGCTCAAGGCTCCCCACTCCCACTGGTGAGCAAAAAAACTTCCTTCTATCCAAGTAAGGTAATGGACAACACAGGAACTACACCACCGCCCAGAATACAGCAATGCCTGTATACTGGTCTAAACTAGTCGAGAATGGCGGGAAAACAATGATTTTTTTTGTTTTTTTTTGTAGAAATACACAGAAAATGCAGAGACAGTGATAAATTAGTTACACAGGCTAGCACACTTTAGTGGGCAGCCTCCACAGTTAAATTAAACAAACAAACAAGCAAACTTTCGATTAAATTTGACTAAATGTAACTTTAAGTGCAGATTTAAAAATAAATGCAGTAATCAGAAAAAAACAGTTCAGGCTAGTTTAAAGTAAGCAACAGAAGCTATTTCCAGTGAAAAAAAAAGCAAGTATACTTAAATCCAGAAGGTAGTCGCGAGTTCCTTGCTGCTAGGACCACTCTGTAAACCCACGTGAAGCTTGTCTGAGCAGTATAGCCAGAAAAAAATGCCCAGAGGTGGATTTTAAGCAGTGAACTACAAAAGAGCTAGGAATGGTCCCAAACAACCAATTACTACAGCTTCTTGTGCTGAGGTCACTTCCCCCAAGGACAGGTAGGCTGCTCAAGGCTCCCCCCTCCCACAGGTGAGCAAAGAAACTTCCTTCTATCCAAGTAAGGTAATGGACAACACAGGAACTACACCACAGCCCAGAATACAGCAATGCCTGTATACTGGTCTAAACTAGTCGAGAAAGGCGGGAAAACAAGGATTTTTTTTTTTTTTTTTTGTAGAAATACACAGAAAATGCAGAGACAGTGATAAATTAGTTACACAGGCTAGCACACTTTAGTGGGCAGCCTCCACAGTTAAATTAAACAAACAAACAAGCAAACTTTCGATTAAATTCGACTAAATGTAACTTTAAGTGCAGATTTTAAAATAAATGCAGTAATCAGAAAAAAAAACAGTTCAGGCTAGTTTAAAGTAAGCAACAGAAGCTATTTCCAGTGAAAAAAAAGCAAATATACTTAAATCCAGAAGGTAGTTGCTTTTTCGAGTTCCTTGCTGCTAGGACCACTCTGTAAACTCATGTAGAGCTTGTCTGAGCAATATAGCCAGAAAAAAAACACCCAGAGGTGGATTTTAAGCAGTGAACTACAAAAGAGCTAGAAATGGTCCCAAACAACCAATTACTACAGCTTCTTGTGCTGAGGTCACTTCCCCCAAGGACAGGTAGGCTGCTCAAGGCTCCCCACTCCCACTGGTGAGCAAAGAAACTTCCTTCTATCCAAGTAAGGTAATGGACAACACAGGAACTACACCACAGCCCAGAATACAGCAATGCCTGTATACTGGTCTAAACTAGTCGTGAAAGGCGGGAAAACAAGGATTCTTTTTTGTTTTTTTTGTAGAAACACAGAAAATGCAGACAGTGATAAATTAGTTACACAGGCTAGCACACTTTAGTGGGCAGCCTCTACAGTTAAATTAAACAAACAAACAAGCAAACTTTCAATTAAATTTGACTAAATGTAACTTTAAGTGCAGATTTAAAAATAAATGCAGTAATCAGAAAAAAACAGTTCAGGCTAGTTTAAAGTAAGCAACAGAAGCTATTTCCAGTGAAAAAAAAGCAAGTATACTTAAATCCAGAAGGTAGTCGCTTTTTCGAGTTCCTTGCTGCTAGGACCACTCTGTAAACCCACGTGGAGCTTGTCTGAGCAGTATAGCCAGAAAAAAATGCCCAGAGGTGGATTTTAAGCAGTGAACTACAAAAGAGCTAGGAATGGTCCCAAACAACCAATTACTACAGCTTCTTGTGCTGAGGTCACTTCCCCCAAGGACAGGTAGGCTGCTCAAGGCTCCCCACTCCCACTGGTGAGCAAAGAAACTTCCTTCTATCCAAGTAAGGTAATGGACAACACAGGAACTACACCACAGCCCAGAATACAGCAATGCCTGTATACTGGTCTAAACTAGTCGAGAAAGGCGGGAAAACAAGGATTATTTTTTTGTTTTTTTTGTTTTTTTTTTGTAGAAATACACAGAAAATGCAGAGACAGTGATAAATTAGTTACACAGGCTAGCACACTTTAGTGGGCAGCCTCCACAGTTAAATTAAACAAACAAACAAGCAAACTTTCGATTAAATTCGACTAAATGTAACTTTAAGTGCAGATTTAAAAATAAATGCAGTAATCAGAAAAAAAAACAGTTCAGGCTAGTTTAAAGTAAGCAACAGAAGCTATTTCCAGTGAAAAAAGCAAGTATACTTAAATCCAGAAGGTAGTCGCTTTTTCGAGTTCCTTGCTGCTAGGACCACTCTGTAAACCCACGTGGAGCTTGTCTGAGCAGTATAGCCAGAAAAAATGCCCAGAGGTGGATTTTAAGCAGTGAACTACAAAAGAGCTAGGAATGGTCCCAAACAACCAATTACTACAGCTTCTTGTGCTGAGGTCACTTCCCCCAAGGACAGATAGGCTGCTCAAGGCTCCCCGCTCCCACTGGTGAGCAAAGAAACTTCCTTCTATCCAAGTAAGGCAATGGACAACACAGGAACTACACCACAGCCCAGAATACAGCAATGCATGTATACTGGTCTAAACTAGTCGAGAAAGGCGGGAAAACAAGGATTATTTTTTTGTTTTTTTTGTAGAAATCCACAGAAAATGCAGAGACAGTGATAAATTAGTTACACAGGCTAGCACACTTTAGTGGGCAGCCTCCACAGTTAAATTAAACAAACAAACAAGCAAACTTTCAATTAAATTCGACTAAATGTAACTTTAAGTGCAGATTTAAAAATAAATGCAGTAATCAGAAAAAAAAAACAGTTCAGGCTAGTTTAAAGTAAGCAACAGAAGCTATTTCCAGTGAAAAAAAAGCAAGTATACTTAAATCCAGAAGGTAGTCGCTTTTTCGAGTTCCTTGCTGCTAGGACCACTCTGTAAACTCATGTGGAGCTTGTCTGAGCAGTATAGCCAGAAAAAACGCCCAGAGGTGGATTTTAAGCAGTGAACTACAAAAGAGCTAGGAATGGTCCCAAACAACCAATTACTACAGCTTCTTGTGCTGAGGTCACTTCCCCCAAGGACAGGTAGGCTGCTCAAGGCTCCCCACTCCCACTGGTGAGCAAAGAAACTTCCTTCTATCCAAGTAAGGTAATGGACAACACAGGAACTACACCACAGCCCAGAATACAGCAATGCCTGTATACTGGTCTAAACTAGTCGAGAAAGGCGGGAAAACAAGGATTATTTTTTTGTTTTTTTGTTTTTTTTTTTGTAGAAATACACAGAAAATGCAGAGACAGTGATAAATTAGTTACACAGGCTAGCACACTTTAGTGGGCAGCCTCCACAGTTAAATTAAACAAACAAACAAGCAAACTTTCGATTAAATTCGACTAAATGTAACTTTAAGTGCAGATTTAAAAATAAATGCAGTAATCAGAAAAAAAACAGTTCAGGCTAGTTTAAAGTAAGCAACAGAAGCTATTTCCAGTGAAAAAAAGCAAATATACTTAAATCCAGAAGGTAGTCGCTTTTTCGAGTTCCTTGCTGCTAGGACCACTCTGTAAACCCACGTGGAGCTTGTCTGAGCAGTTAACATGGTACAGTTTGTGCCACTGCATCCTGCCTAGCAGTTCTACCATGTAGTTAACATAACTGACCTGTCTTATCACCTTGTAAGGTCCCTTCCAAGTTGCCTGCAGCTTGTTGTTTCTGACAGGAATGAGAATTATTACCTGCTGCCCTACAGCATACTCTGTAGCTCGAGCATTCCTGTCATGCTATACCTTTTTCTGCTGTTGTACTTCTGGCAGGTTCTCTTAGGTCAAGCCCATGAGTTCCCTGATTCTTGTCCTGAGGTTTAGGACATATGCCACAATAGACTCCTTGTTGCTTTCACACTCACCCTCCCACTCATCTCGAATCAAATTTAGCGGTACCCTCACCCTAAGCCCATACAACACCTCAAAGGGTAAAAAAATTGTAGATTCATAGGCACCTCTCTGTAAGCAACCAACAGATGGGGAAAATATTTGTCTCACTCACTCTTAAAGTGGTCTGCAAATGCCTGTAGCATCTTCTTGAGTGTAGAGTTTAACCTCTCAACAAGACCATTAGTCTGGGGATAGTAGAGGGTGGACTTTAGGTGCTTCACCCCACAGAACATCCACAGACAAGCCAGCAGATCTGACATGAAATTGGCACGTCAGTCAGTAAGTATGTCTTTTGTGAAACCTACCCTGCTGAAAATCTCTAATAAAGCCTTTGCCACCTTTTCTACCTCAATGGAGGACAGAGCCACTGCTTCAGGGTATCTGGTAGCATAATCTACTACCAATATGATATACATTTTCCATGTGGAACTTGGGGTACTCTGAGGCTCCACAATATCCATAGCTACACTCTGAAGTGGCTCCTCAATCACAGAAAAATGCATCAAAGCTGCTTTCAGCTCTTCTCCTACATTGCCTACCTTTCGGCACTGATCACAGGTCCAGCAGTACCCTGTTACATCTCTGGAAATCCCAGGCCAATAGAAGTTCTGCATAATACATTTCTTTGTATGTTTTATGCCCATATGACCTGCAAGAGGAATATCATTGGCCATGGCTAGAAGTGCCAGATGATAGGTTCTGGGCACTTCCAACTGCTGTATTCTCTCACCCTCTAGCCCTCCTTCAGGGGTCCATTCTCTATACAGTAACCCTTTGTCCCAGTATACAGACTCCCCTTTCCCTTGAGAATCAGGTGTCTCACTGGCTACCTCCCTCGGGCATTGTAATGTAGGATCTGAGAGCTGAGCCTGTCTCAACTCTCTCTTTCTAATGCTTCCCAGCTCACCTTCCACAGGAAGTCTGGTATCCTCTGACAGCGGTACCTCACTGTCAGCCTGGGTACTACTACTATTCATCTCTGCCCTTGCAGTCACTCTGTCCAAGGGAACATCAATACCCACAAGCAGCTGTGGGTCACCCTCAGTCTCACTGCTAGATGTATCTCCCTCCCTGAAGTAACCACTTCACCAGTCCTGGCTGCGGTGTGTCTGGGGCTGCCCCAGGCTACCACATCCACATGTTTGTCTCCAAGCCTGACTGGATGTACCTGCATGCACACATGGTACTGCATTATCAAAATCATTCCCTATCAGGACACCTGCAGGGATACCCTCAAACACACCTATTTGCTGGTTTCCTTTTCCACCCTCCCAGTCAAGGTGAAGCCTAGCCAAAGGAATTTGGAATGGGGTCCCTCCTAAAGCTCTGAGTGGTGTCATCTACCCAAGGAAATAGTGCTCCTCTGTAACTATTGCAGGCTTTACAATGGTTAGGTCAGAAGCTGTGTCTTTCTTACACATGGTCTCTTTCCCATTTACTAAGATAGGATATAACCTCTTGTGGTAGTTTGGTATCATTGTTGTCTCAAGGCAACTTACTGCTGGCATTTTGTCATTTCCATTTACTGGCTCTCATAGTTTCATAGTTTCATAGTTTAGTACTAGGCTATCTGCCCTGGGGCATTTGCAAGCCTAGCCCTAGAGATGTGGCTTTCGCCACCCCATGTAGTGGTACTAAGGTGTATAGAATAAATTTAGAATATTGTGCCTTTGTCTAGTATTGACACATTGAAGACCCCCTTACTTATTAAAATTAGTTTACTGTGCCTCTGTCAAGTAGCGACACAGGGGAGACCCCCGGGGTAAACCTACGATCTCCCATCCACTCGTCAAGATTTCTCTTGAAGAGAGTCAGTGAGGGGCTCTGCCTAACATGAACTGGGATTTTGTTCCAGAGTATGGGAAGCCTCTGAGTTATGAATCTGTCCCTCCAGCATGTTCTATTCATGTTTGTACTGAGGTTTAAATCTTTGGCTCTCGTGGTTCTTATGGATTTGGATTTTTGAGGTGGAGCATGTCCATCAATTCCTGGTTGGACATGGCCTTGTACGTCAGGCACAGATCACCTCTGAGCAGGCGGTATGCTACTGAATAGAGCTGGAGTTTCTTTAGCCTGGTAGCATATGACATATGTTGGAGACCCTTGATCCTCTTGGTGAGGTACTTCTGGGGTCTCTCCAGCTGTTGTAAGTGCCGGGTGAGGTACATACCAAATGGGGCATTGTACTCAATCATGGGCCTGATAAGGGAGGAGCACAGGGGCACGATGACCTCCTTTGATCTGGATGTGAACCCCTTCATGATAAGGTGGGCAAGATAGAAAGTCTTTCTAACCACTTTGGCAACGTGGGTGTCAAATGAGAGGTCACTATCAACTTGGGTCCCCAGGTCTCTGATTACTTTTTCGGTACTCAGTGGGTTACTGTCTATGTGATAATTTGTGGGTACTTTGTTTTTCCCAAACGGGATGACTATACATTTCTTGGCATTCAGTTTAAGGCCATGATTCCAGCACCAGTTGTCTGTTTTGGTGAGGCCTTTCTGTAGGATGTATGTGTCAGCTGGTGTATCGACTATGGCGCCTAGTTTGCAGTCATCTGCGAACTTTGTCAGCCACAGCCCTCCCATGTTTGCTTTCAGATCTGAGAAGTAAATGCTGAACAAGAGGGGTCCCAGGACAGAGCCCTGTGGGACACCACTTGTGACTGGCTTTGAGTCTGACATGGCTCCCGCAATCTTGACTTTATGGGTTCTGTTCTTTAGCCAGTTTGCAACCCATCTTGTGACATATGGATTTACATTTAAGCTGTTTAGCTTATCTATGATCACCGAGTGGGGTATTATGTCGAAGGCTTTAGCCAAGTCAAGGTAGGCTGTATGGACTGCCTTGCCCTCATCAATGGCTCTAGTGACTGTTTCAAAAAAGTCAACCAGGTTCAAAAGGCAGGATCCACCCTTTACAAAGCCGAACTGGGTGGGATCAAGTGTCTGTAGGTCCCCAATGTCGTTGTTTATGAGTTCCATAATAAATCTTTCCATAGCTTTGCAAACCAGGCTGGTCAAGCTTATGGGGCGGTAGTTCCCAGGGTCTGTAGTGGAGCCTCCCTTGTGGAGTGGGGCCACTGTTGCTGTACGCCAGTGTTCAGGTACATATCCTGTAGTAAGGCTAAGGTTTAATAACCTTTTTATATGCGAGTTTAGCTCCTCTTGGAGTTCACGTATCACGCAGCCGGGGATACCATCAGGTCCCATAGATGCTGTGTTTTTTGCTTTGCTGAGGGCGGTTCTCACCTGGACATCAGAGATGACAGGGAGGTTACATTCAGCTGGGATGAGTATTTCTTCTTTTGGAGGTGAGGGAGGGGAGAAATTTGCACTGAACCTGTCTGCCAGAATGTTGGCAATATCTGTGGGTTCAGTAAATTTTTTGTCGTTGTGTACTAACTCTGAGCATATCTGAGGGTTTCCGCCCAGGTTTCTAACATAACTGAAGAATGCCTTGTGGTTATCTTTAGTGTCCTTGGCGATTTTTCTCTCAAAGTTGGCCTTGGATGTTTTTATGAGAGAATGTAGCTTTCTACTGGTGCTGATCAGAGATGCCTTCCCTTTATGGGATTTTGCTCTGTCTTGCAGTAGTTTCCTTCTTTTGTTATACAATTTGTTTATGGCTGGGGTCCACCAGACAGGACGCTTTCCTTTGGTGGAGAGGGTCTTGGTTTTATTTGGGATTGCACGATCCATGCATTCTTGGAGATGTCCGTAGAAAGCATTTGTGTAGGATTCAGCATTGTGGGATGTGGTTTCCATTGGCTCTGTGGGCTTAAATGATACCATCTCAGTCTTGAGAAGTGTAAAGTCGGCTTTTGAGAAGTTTTTCACTGTAGTCTTTTGTGCTGGGGCTGGAGGTGGTAAATGTATATCCAGGGTGATTAGTTTGTGGTCAGATCTCACCAGTGAGGTTAATACTTCTGGTGTGGAGCATTTTGTCCCCATGTTTGTGATGATCAGGTCTAATATATTATCCCCCCTTGTGGGAGAGGTGACTATCTGTTATATTGCATTTGAGATTATGAATTCCAGGAACCTTTGGGCTAGGGTGTTAGGGCTAGAATAGTGCACCCAGTCTATGTTAGGGTAGTTGAAGTCTCCCAATATGATGGTATTTGGTGAGACATTCACATCTTCCAATGTCTTCAGGAAGGCTGAGTGGGGTTCTTGAGATTGGGAGGGTGATCTGTAACATGCAACCAGTTGTATAGCAGTTTTGCCTATGGTTAGCTGCACCTGGATGGTCTCCGATGCTTCATGAGTTGCCACTAACATGGAGGTGTGGGTATCCTTGATGAATATGGACACTCCCCCTCCCTTTGTGGTTCAGCCTGGGTTTTGGGGCCGAAAAGCATGATACGAGGTAAAGCTTGGTAGCGCTGGGGTGCTCTCAGGAGCCTTGAACCAGGTCTCGGTTACAGCACAGACATCGATGTTCTCCATACTGAGGAGTGCTTCGAGAGCCTGCATCTTGAGATTTAGACTTCTGGCGTTGAGCAGCATTACCCTTAATTTTTTTCCATTTTTGTTTTCTAAGGAGGTGGGTTCATCTTTTGAGCCTTACCTAAAAAAGGCACTATGGGGGTGGCAAGAGCCTTTGCCAATATCCAGAAGCCCAGTGGTGACAGGTGCAAGCCGTCACTTGCGAAGCAGCATGGCTTGTCCAGCATGTCATCCCAAGCAGACAGACATTGGATCCCCTTAGAATGACACCAGAAATTGAGCCAATTATTAAAGCTGATCATCTTGTCTTTGTATTGTGGCATCATTCTTGGTGAGGGCAGGATGCTGCTCAGGGTCAGGGTCATACCAGCCTGGGCTACATAATCAGAGACCTCCTCTATGTCTCTTTTCATGTAGTCCAAGGAGGTACGTCTCAGGTCATTCACGCCGGCATGGACAATGACGGAGTCATATTTGTACGTGCGTTTGAGTGACCTGAGTGCGTGTGTTATATGGTGGATCCTAGCCCTCGATAGGCAGCTTACCGTTACCCTCTCCTTGCTCAGCCTGGTAAGTGGGACGTCAGTGTGTCTGACTATAGAGTCACCTATTACTAGTGTATCAGGCATAGTGTTTGGCCTTAAGGGCTGTGATTTATTGACACACCGATTTATTGAAATATGTGTTGCATGTGTTATGTTTTGAGGTGGTGGATTTTTGGGTGTCTGCTTTGGGAGCCTTTGTTGTTTTGGTAAGTTTTTTAATAGAGCCGCCAAGTATGTTTTTGTGTTATTATGTGTTTGATTTGCAGTTGGGGTAGGTCTATGTGTGACTGGGTTTGTTGTGTGTGTGGTTACCTTCTCCTCCTGTCTGGTCTTGCCAGTCCTGAGTTGAGAGAGTTCAGCCTCCAGTTTGGCTATATAGTTGCATCTCTCACATGTATTTGTGTTTGTTGGGAGGAGGAGAGGGTTGTCTGTGTACATGAGACAATTATAGCATTGTCACAAGATTCCCAGATTAACCAGATGAACAGGAGAAGATGCTAGCAATCTACCATTCAACATGCTAGAATATTATAAGAGAGTGCTGTGTCTTTAAGGGAAGTGGTTGGGGTGGTAGGTGGATGTAGTGCTACTTGAGTTTGAGAGTGCTTGCTTAGAAGAGAAGCTTTGAGAACAAGTGCTACGATTATAATATAAAGAGTAGACTGGTTATTCTAAGAGTAGAGCTTTCTAAGGGAAAATTTGAAGAGCAGACTTGGCGGAGCCAGAAAAAGTTTAACCCTGTTTAATCGGCGCTGCGCTATGCGCATAATCACGCAAAGCCACACAAATGCGGATTTTATACAGGGAACTTCAAAAGAGCTAGAAATGGTCCAAAACAACCAATTACTACAGCTCTTGTGCTGAGGTCACTCCTTCAGGGACAGATAGGCTGCTCAAGGCTCCCCACTCCCACTGGTGAGCAAATAAACTTCCTTCTATCCAAGTAAGGTAATGGACAACACAGGAACTACACCACAGCCCAGAATACAGCAAAGCCTGTAAACTGGTCTAAACTAGTCGAGGAGAGGCGGGAAAACAAGGATTATTTTTTTTGTTTTTAGATAGAAAACACACAGAAATACAGAAGACAGCAATAAATCAGTTACACAGGCTAGCACACTTTAGTGGGCAGCCTCAACAGTTAAATTAAACAAACAAATCTCCCAACTCTCCCACCTTTTGTTCCTCACCTTGTCTCTGTGGACATCTATATGCTACATGGCCCCACTGGCTGCATTTAAAAAATGTAGCCCTGGGTCATGGACTCTGTTTCGGCAGTCTGGGATGCCCACCATGGGTTCCTTTAGACACCTAAGCAGCACTGGGTGTCCTTTCCTGTGCAGTGATGCCCTGTTGCTAGGTATAGGTCTGCCTTCTTCCCCAACTCATCTCCATTAGTACATTATCTATCAGCTAACCAGATACTCATGTCCACAGGCAATGTGCTAAGGGCTTGTTCCCTCACCAAAAGGTCTGCTAGCCCTTGAAAAGTGGTGACCTGGCATCCACTTACCCACCTATGAAAATAAGTGCTTCGTTCAGCAACATATTTACACACACTTTTATCTGCATTGCATCTATGCTCAAGAAAATTTTCCTATAAGCTTCAGGTGTTAACTTAAAACTGTCTACCAAACACTTCTTTGCAACATTATAATTTAAACAATCAGCATCAAATAATTTTGAAAGAATAGTTACAGCTTTCCTTGGAGTAAGTGTTCAGGAAACATACCCAGAGCCCTTGGTCAACATTATACTGTTTACATACCCTCTCAAACAATGCACAAAACTAGCAAAATTATCCACCTCTGGAAATTGTGGAAGAAATTTACTGACCTTTGTTGCTTCTGGGGTTCAGTTACGCCATTCTAAAGTACTTCCATGACTCTATCGAAGAGTCAGCATCTTGTTTTCATGTTGCCTCTGCCTCTTCTTCTTCTCAGGTTCCAGGTGTTACTATCTCTCATTTTTCTCAGTATTCAGACGTCTCAGTCTCTCTGCTGCTTCTATTTCCAAATGCTTGGTCTCTATCTCAAGTCTCTTTTACTCTAGATGGATTTTTAAGTCCTCTTTGGAAAGTGTGAACTGTCCATTTTCTGAGTTGTACATTTCCACGGCCAGTCTGATTGTCCTCCTGATTGCTATTCTGACATGCAGCTGTGGCTAAAGCTGCAATCATGTTTTCCTTAGTCAGGTTGGCATCCACCACTCCTTTAGACTGGTACATTTCAGCCAACTGGCTCCTTGTCAGCTTGCCATACTCCGCTACTGACATGCTTGACTGACATGCTTGCCTGCTTTCCCTTACTAACTAAGCTAACAAAAAAAATGAAACAATTGTGATATGAACACAGAATGTTCACTGCATGGCTGATTGAGAGTACTAACACCTTCAGTGATTATGGTACACAAGCTACAGGAATTTACTATCCACACCACTACATGCCAATTAATATGTGATGTGGCTAACTCACCACTGTCAACCAATTAATATGTGATGTGACTATCCTGTCACTGCCAAACAATTAATATGTGATGTCCCTGCACTGGCTCATTAATCACAGAGCCTCAATCCTCACCACCAGCACCATTGAGGGACATGCACATTGGGAGGATGACAAGTACACACATAGTAAAGTACAATTTCCCTTAAGAGCATACTGAGATGACAGTCAGTCTGGGGCTGGATTCTGCCTCTTTCTCCAGATCCCCAGTAAGACACCCTACTGGCTCAGCTATAGGGTTAAGATCTCAGCTGAGTGGTCAAGAAAAAACCTCCAGCACCCTCTCTGTCCAACCAGTGCTTCATGTTCCTGCCCAGGTAGCTGACACAAACACACTTCGAGAATTACTTTATATACAAACACACAGTCACTCCTGGAGAAGGCTGGGACAAGTTTATTAGCTGTGACCCCTGCCACCAACCACCCTTACTTATCATCTACTATATGGCCCTTACAAAGGGTGACCAATCCTACTGTGTACTGTTACTATTATCCAAATGATAAGTATGACCAAGACTTTCAAGGCTATTTAGGAGTGCCCTATACAGTGTCACCAAATACGTATGCAAGTACTGTAAGAGCTTTAATATCTCTAAACAAACCAGACACAATTAAAAAGTTTGTATATATTTAATAATAAATAATAAAAAACAAGACAATATTTAATAACTCAACACAGTGACCACAGAGTTCAGAATCACATGGAATATTTTAAAACAACATTGCCGGACAGTCTCAAATGAATACAGAAAACATCTAAACTAATCTTTACTATATTCCTATCTATCTCTAAAATAAATACTATACATAAATCTTACTTACAGAGCAAGGCAGAAGTGCTCAAGATAGATGTTTCCAGGTCAAAAACAAAATACAAAATGCACAGTCTCTGAGAGAGTTCCTAAATTAATATCAAAACATTACTGCTGTGTCAGCTGGATGACATCACTGTTTGTCACCTGCCTTCAGTTCCCAGGCTAACGGATACCAACAGAATTTTTAGCATCTCTGTGTGAGAAGTACATATCTCTTAGAAGTTTGCCTAGAACTGGAAGTCATGAAACAGCTAAACACTTTTACTTTTTAAACCTAGTAATTATTTTTCTTTCTTCAAGACAACAGAAAAAAAACCTCTAGCTGTAGACTTGTTGGATCACCACTGACCCCCCCCCCCAGGACATCACAATATTTCTGGCCTCACTGCATATAGCAAAAGCGAAGTGATGTATCCTTGGTGGCGGGATTGAAGCTGGGGTTCCAAGCTGGGCAGGTATGTATTTATTTCCATTACAGGGATTTGTATTGTGAGAATCACTGCATATTGCTGCATAGCGCATACTCATTTATTGCTGTTTTTATATTTATAGCAGCAGAGTTGAGCCAAGAACACACATCCACATAGGGTGAGGATGATGAAATTAAGTATAATTACATTTATTGGTACATCTGAGTTGCAGACAGAGCAGTCCAAACAACATTAGTAATGTTGTTTCGATTAATATTCACAGGTCCATCTACGTCAGGCCTACACCAGGGATCAGCAGCTAAGTGTCTCTATACTGTTACTGTGAACACTACCTTTTTAGTGCCTCCAGCTCATTCCATGGGACTTCTTTTAACTGTTATATTGTTTTTTTTTTCAAATATTTCTTTATTTTCTTTTAAAGCATACATATAGAAACCTACTAAATGTGTTATGATATTAACATACTTTATATTTTTTAAAACAGAGCATGAGCCAAAGCAAGTTCAGAATAAACTATAACAGAAAATGGCTAGAACATAACTCTGAAAATAATAACCTACATACACTATATACAATAAGTGCCATATTGAGAATCACAAAAGAAATAAGCTTATATGACCTACTCAACCATAATTTGCATATGCCATGCTAAACATCTTGTCATATGGAGAATAAAGATTACACAGACAACAGAGATGCATTGAGAAATAGTGTTCTGCCTAATTTGTACTGAAACTATATCGAGGAGGGCCTTCCAATATTGCAAAAGATATGGTCATTTATTAACATTGGTTGGATTCAACTTATGTGCTAGAATGTATTTGGACGCCACTTGTCTGAAGTTTGATCAAGAGCACTGACTCCTGTCTAACCAGTTCTGAGTGATGTACAATTTTAGTAATGATAAGATGGTAATTAAGACATGACACATTTTTTGGGGAGTTTTTGGAAGTGATGTGCAAAAGTGCAAATTCCCATGAGAGGGTGGATTTTTCGTAACCCATCGTCTCAAGCCTAGCTCTCAGTGAACACCAGAGTTTATCCGTGCATTTACAACTCCAGAAAATATGAATAAATCAGCTTTCTGGGACCAGTAATGTGAACAATCTGGGGAATTGTTTGTGTTGAACTTGTTCTTATTTACTGGAGTTAAGTAGGCATTATTATAAATCATTAATTGGGTATAAGTGAGTCTTTTTATAGGGGGTTAATTTCAGAGTAGAATTAATTGCTTGAAGTTTCTGAGTATCATGATCTCAGCAACTTGCTTCATCCAGTAATTTGACATTATGATGAAAGACTGGCATCTGAGTTGTGAAATCAGTTTATAAAAATCTGTTAACATTTTTTTTAAGTAGTACCAGTCCATAGAAGTTTGCATGTATTTAGATTATTTACCTGAATTTCAAGGTCTTTTGTCAATGAAGTTGTTAATTCTCTAACTTGTCTCAAAATTATGACGTAGCTCCTTGGAAAGTATAAAGCCTTCCTAGCCTCTTCCAGAGACAAATTCCTAAAAGCATAAATGCCCCATAGGACTTTCTCTCTAATGAGAGGGAAGATATTTAAGTTTATCATTTCATTGTTCAGTTTAATGTTGGGATTTAGATGAAATGGCTGTAAAATCCAGACTGCTTTGTATAAGTCCAGGGAAACCATCCATTTGTGTAATCTTAAGATAAAGAGTTTTAGTGAAGCATGAATTTTATAAGTTTTAAAACTAAATTTATTAAGGAATGGAAGGGCTTTCTGGTTAAAGTTACATGACTTTGTATAATTAAATCAAAAAAATGTAACCAATAAGGCACCCACTCTTTCTTTTTTTGACCAAAATCTGAATTTTTTATAATTCTATTTCCACATATAATATCATAATACAGATTGAAATCTGGTAATCCCAACCCTCCATTTGCTTTAGAATGAATTTGTTTCTGGTAACTTATTCTAATCGATTTAGGATGCCAAACAAATTTTATTAAAAGTGCATTAACCTTCCTGAATAAGCTACCACTAATTATTATGTTAGAGGCCCTGAGATGAAATAATATCCTTGAGAGTAAATTCATTCTGGTAATTGCTACTTTAGAAAGGAAGGATAATTTTAGAGCACTCCATCTCTGAATGTCTTGTTCTATATTCAAAAGTAGCTTCAAAATATTATTTTGAAGAAAGAGCTTTTTATTAACTTAAAAAGAAATCCCAAGGTATTTTAGGGAGAGATTTAATTTTATTTCCGATTCCAGGAAAATTTGGTTTATATAACAAAAATGAATTTAATGGGGATATAGAAGACTTATCCAGATTAATTGTATAGTTAAAAATTTTGAATAGGTGGTGATCGAGTATAATAACTTATTTGGGTCAGTATTTTGTAGAGAAAAGTAGATATTCAGGTCATCCATGAATGCTGAAAAGGCGGTTTTGTTGTTAAATAAATTTGGAACCAGATAACATGCTTTTTGTTTTAAGAGGAGGAAAAAGGGTTCTATGTATAAGTTTAAGAGGTAAGGTGATAATGGGTAACCCTGCATCACCCCATTATAAATGTTTATTCTTTTGGAAAATGTTTTATTAATAAAGTTGTGCTTGGATTAAGGTAAAGGGTTTTTACTAAGCTTATAAAGCTTTTGGACAAGTTGGAATAAGGTAGGACTGCAGACAGGGAACTATGGTGCATTCTAGCAAATGCTTTGGATCCATCTATCACAAGTGCTTATATTGGGTGATTCTGGAGACTAGAAAGCTACATCATTGTGTCCAAAGTTAGAGCATCATCACAAGTTTGTCTCTCTTGTATGAATCCTAACTGCTCAGGTGAAATAATACTATAAATGATCTTTTTTAATCTGTTTGCTAAGACTGATGCTAAGATTTTAATATCAAGAGGAATATGAGATATGGGTCTATAGTTGCGGGTTTTTTCCTATCTTTATTATTTTTTGGGATAAATATAGTTTTAGAGTTGTCCAAATAAAGGTCTGAGATGCTCTTGTCTATTATATAATTAAAAATTATTAATAAAAGATTTGCTGTTCTTTCACAAAATGCTTTATAGAATTCAGTCATAAAGCCATCTGGTCCAGTAGTCTTATTCGGCTTGAGGGAATTTATCACCAACAAGACTTCTTGCTTTGCAAAGGGAGATGAAAGAAAATCATATTGAGATTGGTGTATCTTTGGGAATACTAAGTTTTCTAGCAAATTATCTCTTTCTTGATTAGTGAGGAGATATTCCTGCTGTCCATACAGTTGAAAATAAATGACTTTGAATACTACCACAATTTCTGAGTTGGTGCTATATAGTTTACCAAGATATTCTAGGTCTGTTATTGTAGGAGCCTTATTATTTCCAATTATTATTCTTGCTAAGACTTTTGAAGTAATTTGTGCCCATTCTGCATAACTAACTAAGGATTTAATTTCTTGAAATGGACATTTTTCAGCATGCAGCAGAAATAGATCTTTCTGGGGATTATTCATTTGTTTTTTCTAATGCTGGACAATATTTATATTGTAGTTTCTCTTCAGTTATTTTTATATTTCTTTTAAGTTGTGTTTGCTGTTGGTTAAACAGTTTTTATAAGAGGATGCTTTTAGCATACGTAGACCTCTTATTTGAGTTTTCAAAGCTGCCCATTGCACATCATACAGGATTGTGGTGGAGGCTATTGTTTTTCCCAAGTCATCTAATAGTTAGTCAATATCTTGTTTAACATCATTTTTTGAAGCAGAATTGGATTCAATGTACATTAATATGTCTTTAATGCTTTTTTGAAGATATTTGACCAGGATAACTTGAGGGTAATTTTTCAGTGGTCTGAGAGAAATCTGGATTCTGTAAAAAACTTGATTTCAACTCTCAGAAAAAGGTCAAAAATCATGAAAAAGTCCAACTTAGACCATGTTTTGATGCATGGAGAATACAAAGTATACTTAGATACATGTGTATTTTTGTCTTGCAGAAAATAAGGTTCAAACAGATTGTAATCAATTATCAGGTCCGATAATGCCATAGAGGCCCGTATGTTGCAGGATTTACATTTACTGGTTCTATCATGAACAGGGACTGCTTAAAAATTCCAGTCTCCTCCTAATACCTAATAGTAACTGGGGAATAATGATAAGATGTTCTATAAGGACATAATAAAATTCTGTTGTTTCATACAGGGACCATAGATATTCAAAAACAGAATTAATTTATCAAAATTAGGGCTTATTGTTGTAAAGTAACACCACTATGGGTTCCTATCACATTGTCGAACTTTTAAAAGTTCAAAAGTCATATGGTCAACACCATATGATCGAACTTTTAAAAGTTCAAACATTTCAGTGGAGATCCCTGTACAGTGCAGCAATGGAAGTTTTCCATTGTCTGCACTGTAGTGCGATTTTGGAGTTGGTATATTTAAAGAGCAGGGGATGTGGGCAGTGCAGGGGGGCTTGCCCTCCTGCTTAAGCTTTCTGGTAGGTTTTTTCTGTTTTTTTTTTATTTGATTTTACAACTTTTAAGAATTTGAACATATGGTCTCGACCATATGGTGTTCAAACTTTTAAAAGTTCGATTATCTGATACAGATCCCACCACCATTTATTTATTTACTTATTTAATGATTGATTGATTGATTGATTGATTGATTGATTGATTGATTGTCATTTGTTAATTGGGTTGGTCCAGCTGAGCCAAAGGCTCATTTTCAGTGGAGACTTGAGGATAAAAGCACCAGTTAAAATTATCATCATTCAAGACAAAAATTTACATCACAAATGGCATATAACAAGAATGTATACAACAAAGTGAAATTAACTCATTTAACAGCTTTGTACAAGTTTTTGTGTATATCTATACAGTAACAACAAGATAATCAGGATGCAAAGGACTATTTAGAACAAACAGGGTGTTGGTATGTAGTAGTATTAGCATTATGGAGAGGAGAATGAACTGAGGAAAGGGAAAGATACCAGAGAAGAAAGAAGATTTGGGATGAGGGTAGCTAGACTCAAGTTGGAGCTTGACAGGGACAGGACAGGTGTTTTGTAGATAGTGTTTAAGTTCAAGTTTTAACTGGGACTTATAGGGGATACTTCTTATTTTATGTGGGAGGGAGTTCCAGGAGTGGACTACTGAGCATTTGTATAGTGACTTCCCAATATTTTTTGTGGGTTTGTAGATGTCCAGAAGATATTTTTCAGATATACAAAGCTGACATCAGGGGTTGTATAGTGATACAATGTTAGAGATAGAGGGGCAGGAAGTGGGGTTATAAAGAACTGAGTGTGTTATATGCAGTTGAGGAGGGAGCAGTTGTTTGGGGAATTCAGGCTATTACAAAGACTTTAGGGAAAGGCAGTGGTGAGTCTTGTAGGGGGACTGGAGGCAAACTTGACTATTTTATTGTAGGTTTGCTCTAGTTTGCTGAGAAGAGATGATTGGAGGTTAGTAAGGACAGGAGAGGCATACAGAAGACAGGGTAAGAGGAGAGACATGGCTAGGGAGGGTTTGCAGGAGGGAAGAAAAAATTTATGATTACGGTACAGTAGGCCAAGTTTTGGTGTTTTTTATGCATTGATTGATATGTATATTGAATTTTAGTTCATCATCCATGGTGACACCAAGTAATTTAGTATGTGGTTCCAGTCTGATGATGGTATTGTTAAGGGAGGTGATGAAGAAAGAGGATTTATGTTGTGCTAGTGTTTTAGGAAGAAAACCTAGAAGTTTAGTTTTTTTTTTAGGATTTAATATTAGTTGATTATTAATGATCCAGTTTTCAATGGAAGAAAAATTGTTTTAGGTAAGAGGAAGGAGTTCAAGCATACTGCAGGCAGTGGTAATAAGGATGGAATTGTCAGCATATTGTAAGAGCATTGAGAGGTTAGTAGCAGAGTGTAAGTTGATAGTGAAAATACTGAACAAGAGGGGGACCCAAAATAGAGCCTTGGAGAACACCAGTGTAGACAGGCAGAAATGGGGAGGTGACAGTTTGCCAGCCTATAGATTGTTTCTATTATAGTAAACTCACAGTTAACCAGCACCCATGGGGATTGGTAGATGCCAGATAACTGCAGTTTCTGGTTGACTGGGAGTTACTATTAAAAATAGGCCTGACTAATACTGTACCCTATACTGTTTGTTTGGTTTGACTTGTTCTTAGGTTGGGGAGAGAGGGAATTTATTCCTATCTTTCTTTTTAAAACTCTAAAACTCTAAAATCATGTTATGTTTCTGCAGGGGGAGGGGCAGAAAGTGCTACACATTAAAATTGTACTGTATTTCTTTGATTTTTTTTATCTCTGATAGCTTGAGAGTTCAGGTTGCTTGAGTTCCAGTTAACTGACAGTTTATTGTAGATAAACAACTAGAGAACCAGGCTATAGAGGGGGTAGAAAGGTGAAGGTCAGAAAGTTTAGTTAGCAGTTTAGAGTTGGAGATAGTATCAAAAACCTTTGAGAGATCAAGAAATAGACAGGAAAGAAGTAGGTTGTTATCACAGGCTTCTGCTACAGTTTGGGTGAATAAGAGTAGAATGGTACATGTACTGTGGTTGGGTCAAAAGCCGTGTTGAGTGGGAGTTAAGAGATTATTATCAAGCAAGTGTTTAAGTAGCTGAGAATGAACACTTTTTTTAGTAGATAGTAATAGCTTATTTCACTGTAACACTGCATTAGATTAAGAAGACAGAACATTAAGTAGGTACTCTCATGGCACTTAGAACTCCTAGCCCTAGACCTGTAGCTAACCACTAAATCACTATCACTGGGATAGTCTTCTTGGATAGGATAGAGAGGGTTTTTTAATACACAAAAAATAAAAACAAACTGAGATCTCTTACCTCTCGAATTAACATAAGTAATGAAATTTAAAACATTAAAAAGTCTAACTATGCAAGCCAAAATGTGCATCCGCAAATCTGCACTCTTAAACTATCACAACTCACTTACAAGAATGGAAATAGCCCATTTGTTAAAACGATATTTTAAAACTGAACTCATGAACGTATGGTTGCTACTTAACTTGTCAACCTATGGGAGATCACAAGTTAAATGGTAAATTAATATGACATATTTTTGATGTAGAAACTGCATGTGTTTTAGTTCTAGGGAAGCGTTAATCAAGAAAAAAAATATATATAATACTGCGTAGTGACTGAGGGTATAGTAGACTGTAGAAGCAATAGTTTGAGATATACTTGAGATTAATAATGAGATCAATATACTGTTTCAGATTGGCATAGGTTTTTCTTTTTTTTTTTTTTGTTACACTAATATTTTAGTGAGCCCTCTTACTGCTAATCAGAGGATGACAATGCCAAGCTACAGAGAGCTGCAACCAATACAATTGATAAAACATTTCCAGTCCTCCCATTCTTTCACTTTTTGGAGCATTATAATCAACTACAGCAGTATCACAGACTGTTGTGTATTATATATATATATATATATATATATATGGGTCTATATTATAACATCGAAGTTCGTAAACATCAAATGTTATAATATCGAACCCTAAACACCGAAATCCGCAAACATCGAACAGTCAGAATAGCGATTTTTTTCCCAGAGAAAAAAATCACTATTCTTAGAAAAATACACACAACACAAGCACACAAAAAAAAACAGCAATCCACACACATACACTAAAAATTCTACACCTAAACCTAAACTAAACTTTACATACACTACTAGCTATCCACTTACCTTAACCCAACCCTAACCCTAAGGTCCGTCACTATCGCACACTCACCTCACCCGCGCCCTAACTCACCTAACCCGCCCCCTAACCCTAACCTACACACAGTCGCACACTTACCTGAACCCGACCCGTAACGTTTCAACATATTGAATGCTGAAAACAACGAAGCCAAAGCAACAGCCCACCGAATTCTTTCCCTGGGAAAGAATTTGGTGTCCTGCACCTTCACTGTTTTCAGCGTTTGACAAAACTGGTTCGATATTATAACATTCAAACTTTATAAAATTTGATGTTATAATATAGACCCATATATATATGTATATATATATATATATATATATATATATATATATATATATATATATATATTTGTGTGTGTGTGTGTGTGTGTCTGTGTGTGTAAAATAAAAAAAATAAAACACTGCCGTTATATTTTACTAACAGCAGGTAAGTTAATAATTTGCTTAATTAACCCTAACTGAGTAATCAACAATTCTAAGGAGGTTATTCCTCAATATAATAAGGCAAAATATCAAGGATAAACAGTTAAAATGTCTTATTTGTGCTGAATAACACACCATAGCCACATAATGTAAAATCAGAGTCACAAAAGACAGGATCCAAACTGGAAATATAGCCACAGCACCTCCCTTTTTATTATGCTCGTTACATTTTCCTTTCTCATTCATGTTCTTAGTTTTACTTTAATCATTTAATTCCTGAATTCAGCCAACTTCTTCAGTCCTACCTACTTTTCAAGTACACTATGGCTGTCAGAACTGCTGCTCAAAAAATATGCAAGCTTGTCAGAGTCATAATAGATTACCTTGCATGCAAGTAGCATTTTAAAGCACAGCAAGGCTTCTATTACACAGTTTCCACCTCCTCAAGCCTAATAAAGCAAAATTATTTGAGAATTGAATACTTTTTGTATTAAGGCAGTCTGAAAGGAGTCCCCCATGAAAAAATCCAATGTTGGTAGTATCAATCCAGCTCTGTTACATCCACAAGTTTAATTGCACTGGAACGATGATTAGACCATTTACAATCTGCATCAGAAAACAAGGAAGTAAGTGTACTCAGAGACTTGGTTCAAAGTTCACGGACTTGTTACTGGTATCCAAGTTGCAGCAATACTTCAGCTTAAAGGTTCCTTTCCAGCATAAGGAGATTAAGATGGTGACCAGGGTCTAATTATTTATTCATGATGTATAACAGAGGATTTTAATATCTGACTGACAAATTCCACATATATGAGCAGTTATTGTTTCAGTTAAGGTACTTCATTAAAATCCTGTAAGAAAGCTGGTTTTGCTTCTTTAACAGAGTCAATCACGTATTTTTTGTATTTGTACTGGAACGACAGGGTGCTTTTTCTGAAATTAGGTAAGAGCAGAAGATGTTAATTGTTGTCTTCTTTGTTTAATAAGATAGGATAAATCTTGAGAAAAGTTAAGGTGCTGCCCCTCCAATGTATACTTTTCTTTTCCTTTGCCATTGAAAGGATGTTGGTTATGTCTTGATGGCTTAATAACTTGACATAGATTTTCCTCTGCTTATTAGGAATTTGTGAAGAGCAGAAGATGCACTCTTTCAATTACTATGTTATTGGTTTCAGGTGAGTAATCTAGTAGACATCCCAGTATTTGTTTGGTAATTTCTTGTAGTTGTGGATGTTCATAACTCTCTGGGACTCCTCTGATCAGAATGTTATTGTGTCTATTACTCGTGTCAAGAGCCAGTACTTTCTGCTGAAGTTTCTGAATGTAATTTGTGATTTTATCACACAGATTTTGTATTTTATCAGTTTTTATTTCATTTTCAGAAACCTTAGTTTCTGTTAATTCTAGTCGAGAGGCAATTTGATTGATAGCATTTCCAAACATTGACAGCTGGTCAGAAAAGTTTTGCACTGCCATTTGTAGAAGTTGTAGTGCCATTTTTAATTCTTCCAGGCCAGGAAATTGTTCTGACTTCATTTTTAGAGTAGATTTGAGAGTTTCTTGCTGTTTCCCCATTCTTGGTCTTTTAATTGTCAAATCCTTTTCAGGTGATGTTATAGCTGAGAAATTTGTTTTAGTTGTTTGTGCATCCATACCTTCTGGTTCTAATGACATCTCAGGTAGGAGGTAAATTTTGGGTTTGGGAGTACAACAGGCCTCTAACGTCCACATGTTTGACCCTTTACAAGATAAGCTGAGAAGTTAAGTTGATTTTATAGTGAGGAGGCAACCTATCCTTGTACTTTTGCTAGAAAACTGTATTGTGATAGTTTATATAAGGCTCCTTGAAGGAGAGTTCATTGAGATAGATGCTGAATGTCTGATGATTTTTGGATAAAGTCAGGAGCCATGAACTTATGATGCTCACAGGATGCCTGCCATCTTGGATCAACCATAACTGTTATATTGTTGTTTGTCTGCCATTTAACAGTACTGGTGCATCCAGTGAAGGGTTAAACCATGCATTTTCAAGTACAGACAGACTAGGTATGTTATAGCAACATTGTCATAGTTTTCGTCAATGTGTAGCATGTGATACCTGACATTTTTTGTCAATATTTATCAGTATAAGTCCATCTAGTGTACAGTTGCAATGTCACTCATGTGAGCATTTGCAGGCAATATTATTGCGTTGTATATATGATGTTGTCAGTATTAGTTTTGCTAAATACTTGATTGTGCTGTCTTTTTCTTTACTTTAACATTGCAGGATCCACAGTACAAACCACAACCTCTCCATAGCAGGAGTCTGTCATTGGTAGGCTATTACAAATGTTTCATAATTGTTCTTGTTTTTAATCCTGTGGTTGACCTCCATTAATACTGCGTCCTTCTTACCATTCCTAGGTCAGCCTGCATCAAGGTCCTCAAGTGTACATATGAGTGGTATGTATAATTCACACATTCTGTATGTTTGAACTGTCATCACCTGGTTAATAGTGTAAACGATGTGATCAGTAATATTGCTTTTTTCCCCTACACTAGTTGAGGTTCATCCCAGTGCAACACCACCATCTTCCCATGAGTGCTTGCCAGGTGTGTTTTTGTATGCATCACATTTGTCATGTATGTTGGCCATGTAAACAAATTATATACTTATTTTATGAATATTCCATGAAACATGTATACAATAAAATGCAAGTGCAGTCATTAGTATTTGTAACATTGCAGTAAGATACATACATCATATGTCTTCCATATCCATCATGTGATCGAGGCTCACTATCCTGATCTATGTCTTTGTATCTTGTAGCACATCAACTATCTGTATCATCCAGCAGCCCATCTAGAGATCATGATGATGTTGTATATGATGTGTCTCAGCAGGGTATTATAGTCCCTGTCACAGAGGATCTTGAGTTGTTTAGAGACTCCATCCATGAGGTTGACAGTGATGTTGCAGCAGATGTAGCCTCAGATGCGGAGGTCCACTTGTCTAGCCATTCAGAAGATACTGCCACAGTGGATGTTGAAGAGGGAGAAGCCATTGACCAACACACTGCAGTTGAGAAGACTGCTGCTGGAAGTTCTACACAATAACCAGAAACAGGGCATTGCAGTAGATGCAGGCAAGCAGATGATGTACATGGCCAGGTGTCAGAGGGTGTCTGCTTCCTGCTCTAGGCAGTCATAGTAACTGAATCATTGAGATATCTGTGCACTTGCCTGTACCACAGATCATGTGGCACACCAGCTATGTGTTATGCATGAAGGACAAGAACACAGACACAATGAGATTATGGCTACATTTGATGCTAAGAATGTGATTCTGCTAGCTGTGTCACAGTCGATGGAAACCATGGCCTCTACAGTACTGTAGCAGTGTTTTACTACCTGCAGGATTATGTGGTCCATGAGTGTGCTCAGCAGATTGCAACCTGTGGGAGGCAGGCGACCTGTCCACAGAATACCTACTGGCCATCAAGAATCACTATCTTTGGTCCAACCTCCCCAGAGTTTGACTGCTGATCCATCTGATGGGACCCCTCAAGTCACAAGGCCTTCAACTTGCAGTCATGCTCCTTCATCTCAACATGGTGTTGCATCCCCATCCATGTCTATTGTGGAGGAATGAGGGAAAGATGTGTCTGTACGTAGGAGGAGGGTGGACCATGATGTGAGACTTCAGTGAGGTTGCCCAAGACTGTAGTAGAGTGTGTCCAACAGTGTGGTATATATAGCTGGCTCATATCATTGCAATACCACTGTACTGCGATATGTGCTTTCTGAAATTAAAATTTCTGCATTGAGTAATTTCTCTCTTTTCATGATACCATGTGGTACAGATATGTATGTGTACCAGTTATGTGTGTCCCTTGTTGTTTACCATACAGTGATAGAAACTGAGTGCACATGGATACCTATGTCAGTTGTTCTTCAAGTTGATGATCTGTGTTTTTACACATTTGCATATGTTCATGTTGGAATATGTTGTGCTTGTGTTATGTGTGATGATCAGTGTGTACATGTAGTGGGTACTTGCATTAGATGAAATATGTGCTGCCCTGGTGAAACAACACCTGAACATCAATGTACAATCTGTATACTCATGTATATGTGACTTGTCATGACTCAAATATTTGGGTCAGATGCTGCCGCATTGCCGGGGCCTGCGCTTGTGCTCGCACCATACATTGCTTAAGCCTGTGGCTTCTATCCCCTATGTCCTATTGTTCCTCCTCTGATACCTGTGGGATGTCTTCTTAAGACATTTGGAGATCTTGGAGTACTTCACCTACCCCTGCAGCTGGAATTCCAGCATGTGCTCTGGTTTGCATTTTGTGCAGCATGGAACACATGGTTATTATTTGTGCTGTCTTCTCAGATGTGTATTGCAGTGCACTTCCACCCCTGGATGTGTCCAGACATCTGGACTGAGCTTTCAATAGACCAAACACACATTCTGTGGTGTTTTTGGTTGTTGCATGTGCTCTGTTGTAGGCCTTCTGTGCAGGGTTTGATGGATCATAGTATGAGGTCATTAGCCATGGCTGAAGTAGAAAACCAAGGTCACCTGTTGTGGGGAATAAAAACACTTTTGGTCAGAATGAATATTCTTTAGATGGTTATCCTTAACTTGCAACCTAGGTGTGTTTCTGGACATATGCTGTAGCAGTCCTTCAGGTATTTCACCTTGCTGGAATGCAGCTCTGAATCCATTTTCCCTCCAAATGGCAACATCATGGACACTTCCATGATGTGTTGCCATGATGTTTGTTATGCTGTCATCTGCTGCACACACAACCTGGCAGTTGAAGGATGGGCAGCACTTCCTGTTTATATATTGGTCTGCTTCAGGATGTACTGTTGTCTTGACAGGTATGTGTATACAATCTATTGTACTGTGCACATGGGATAAGTTTGCAATGGTACAGAACTGGTGCATTACAGTTTTCCACTCCAAGGTAGTGGATGGAAAGTGTATGTAGTCATAAACCTTTCTGCACTTTACGTCTAGGAATTTTATCAGGATACAATTTGGCAGCTCTCTGTGACACTCCCACAACATTCCCATGTGTCGCTGGAATGTCCACGATACAAGTACACCTAGACTGAGACACCCTTTGGTTTCAAGGGGGATGTGGCTTCCTCCAAGGGTCCACACAGATGTGTGGGGCACACATATTGCTGACAGCCTGCACAGGTTGCCTGTCTAGGCAGTACTTGTCAATTATTTTCTTGTCTGACAATTGGTTTAGTTGCAGCCTTGCTCTGAGTCTAACCGATTGCCTTCTGTGGTGCACAGCCACAGCCTCATTTATGGCTTGTATCATTGCAGACTGTTGCAGTTCATTAATGTCAAGTTTCATTTTTATGTATTTTTTTTGTTCTTTTTCTATGGAATTTGACAAACCCTGTATTATTAGCTTTACTTCCTTGGGGTCCATAAGGCATACACCGAAGATTTCAGAAACGGAGTCTGCGTGCCAATTTCTTCCATTTAGGCTGCTTTGTTCATGCATAATGTGTTTTGGAATCTGATGGGCATGCACAGAATCCATAATTATCCTATGCTGAATAGCTAAGCACTTTCACTGCCTTCAGAGTTTCTTTTGAAGTTATGTCTGCAGCAGGTGCACTGACATCTTCCTTCGGCATGCTGCACTGACCGCAAATAGCTTCCATGAACTTTACTTTGCTGAAACACACTTTTGCGGAACTCAGCTCACTTATTTAAGTTTCTTAAACGTGTGCTTTTGGTGGGTTGAAGTAGACCCATACAGCTATATATATATATATATATATATATATATATATATATATATATATATATGTTTTCCAGATTTTCTATTCAATCAGAATTAGTTACTGACAATAGTACACAGTTTGTATCCACCAAATTCCAACAGTCTGTGACTGATTGCTATTTCATTCATATTACAACAAGCCCTCACTATCCATAATTTGATGGTGATGATGAAAAATCAGTACAAAACTGATTTTTATAAAGTTTTAATGGTGTATTGAACTACATATAGTGACACTGGAGTAAGTCCTTCTCAGCTGATGCTTAGAAGACAAATAAGAACAGGCTTGCTGGTGTTAGAGTAGAACTTAAACGAAAAAGAAAAGTGCAATAATCATATAAGCTTATAAGTAATTACATAGGCAGCTGCCCTTGTTAGCCATTTTAAGCCTAGCTAATGTCCCTTTTGGTGCTTGCATTATCCTATCCCATATGGTGTTTGACTATCCTTACACATTCTATGGTTGCTCAGTATATATTAACCCTAGTAAGAATAACTGGGATCATACCATAGATAATTTAAAGGCACCCATGCATGAGATATAGTATGTAGGAGCTGTCTGTGTCCATTTGTGGTACTATTAGTAGTATTTTTAAAAGTAGAACTGTTTTATTATTTATTTATTTGATATTTGTTAACCGGGATAGTCCGACTGGGTCACAAGATCTGTTTTCAGCAAAGGCCCAGGGAGAAACTCTCCACAGCTTTATTAATAACCTAGAGCTTTGTACAAATAGTTTTGTCACCAAAATTATTCTGCACAACAGCTACCTGACTTACAACCTTGTCATGCTATCTACTTGAAGCTAGTGGGGGAGAAGAAGTGGGACAGTTCTAGCATAACAATTATTGAAACCGTAGATCCACATTCTTAAATGGTGCAAACTCAAGATGGTGCCATAATTTGACACAACAGACGATATAGCTAATCAATTCTTGATGAGTGTCAACTTGTATGCAGTGTTTCAGCAAACCAGTCAAGTAAAAATGAGCAGGGAATAACCAGACTGGTAAATGTCAAGTCTATTTCTATTCCAGAGACTAATCTACCTCAACCGAGTATCTGAAACAAAAGAGGAAGCTCCTTTGTTCAAGACAGAATGCTTACCAATCTTTACAACAAATATTATTAGCCACAACATGAGTACAAAGGCTAAGTTGCCTAGTGGTTAAGTGTTTGGTACAAGCAAACATGCAAATTTAGAAGATATTCAAATTAGCAAAATTATATACATTGATCAGTGTGCTAATATGAGAATAAAATCAGAGCATTGCCTCCTTAAGTAGAAAATATATATAGCCAAATAGTAATTAGCTATCAATGGAGATAGCAAAGCAAGGACAAAGGCAGTGCTAAGTTAACAAATTTATGAATTGCTATTTGTTAACCATTGTCTCTAAAGCATTTGCATTCAGTTTCACTAAAAAAGGTGTTCTGAAAGTGATGTCTTAAAACTAATTAGAGAATTTTATTACTTGATTTCAGAAGAGAGATTATTCCATAGAAATGGTCCTTTTCTAGAAAATGCACATTCTCCCGTTGCAATTTTAAAAGGGGGTCAGCTAAGTGATATGGTGTTGCCGTGGCTACTTCTCCGATAATATGCTTGTTCTTACATGGGCATTTTTCCTTTTAGAGGGGGTAGCCCTCTTCTAGGATTTTGTACAGTAAGACTTAAAGTAGATGGGTAGATCTTTGTGTCGCTGGTAGCTACAGAAGATCCTGAAGTAGGTTGTATTGATACGAGTTGAAGTCAGTTAGAAGAGCAGCTCTGACACCAGTGTCGTATTTACAGTCTTTAGGTATTACAAGTAGAATGGAAGGAGAATAATAGGAGACCATTTTTAAATTTGACTAGTATTTGTTGGGTTGTTGCAGTTGGTATATGAATTATTTCAATATGAGAACAGTAGTCAACAACAAGCTAGTTCTTGCCTTCAGATTTCAAAGACATGCATCTGGAGCATTTCTCCCCAGGCCTCTGCTGAAAATTGGCTTAATTCCAAGTCGGACTTTCCCGGTAAACAAATGTTAAATAAAAAATAAAAATAAAACATAAGATTCACATAAGTCAATGACAACTTTTTGTCAAGAATCTTTTGTCAGTCATGTTGGCATTCAGGAAATTGCGATTCTGCAATTGTTTATGCATAAAAAGAAAGACTTTGACAGTAAACTAGCAATGTCTTGGTTGAAACATGGCCACTGCACAGACATTTTTGGACTTTCTCTACATTTGCTGAGACTTTCATGATTCTCGTCCATTTGAAGTAGCACTTCTGATCATTGACGTAGGGGTACCATAATACTGTCTTTATATAAGAGTAAGTCGTTATGCTGTGATACCTGTACTCTGTCTAAAAAGTACTTGTGCATAAGCTGTTTGGTTTCAGCCCATCAATTTAGTCATCCGTTATGCACATGCTAAATAACAGCTTGCACTTCGGGATTGGTTTGAGTAGCTTATTTGAACTTTTCTAGTCTTTTACTAATCACTGACCTTGACAGCGTGATGCTTTGCACTTAAGCTGTGACATCAGTTTCTGTGTCAGATAATGTTTGGTCACTTCCAAGATTTCTGGAGAGCTATCAGCAATGAGTTGTTTACTTGTCATAATTCTTGCTTTTACATTGAATTTTCATAAATGTATTAACAGTCTGGCACCTTGGTGGCATTTTGTTGAGATCATATGAATCGATCACTGGAGATAGTGGTTTATGCTCAGCCTCGAGCCCTACTAGTTATTAAGAGAACATGTCACATGTCATCACACTCGCAAGACACTCTCTTCATCTTGAAAATATCTTTATTCAGCATCTGTTAACTTTATGGAGCGATATGCTATATGACCAAACACTTGTCATCTTGCTGAAGGAATGTGCCATCTAAGCCAAAGTTACAAGCTTCTATACTTATAATTGATTGTTTAGTGATATCATAGTAAACTAGTATGGGAGCTGTTGTAAGCTTTGGTAATTGCTTGGCCTTAAGCATGTCCTTTAGACCATGGAACATTCTTTTTTAACAAATATTCAAAGAATAGAAGAAAAATATTAACCTTTTGTATTTCAGTTACACAGTATGGATCTTACAAGTCAGCTATTGCTCAGACGTTATGTACATCTAGTTTGATACTACTGGTGCATATTTGGTGCCCCAAAAACTGAAGCTGTCTTTTACTAAAGAAGCATTTCTCTTGATTAAGTGTCTAATTGCTATCAGCATAGCCCTCTAACATCAACACATGAATTTGCTTATCTGAAACAAACACCAGGATATCATACATAATGACACCTCCGTATATAGGTGCTGACATTTTGCCAAAGGGCAGTCTTTTGAAACAAGGTCTTCTAGCAGGTATAATGAAAATAGCTAGCTTTTGGCTTCCTTTGTTCTAACATTTGCCAAAAACTATTACAGGAATCCAGAGCACTAGACATTTTTGAATTAACTAGCTTGATTCCTATCTAGTCTAATGTAAGCAGTATAAGCCTTTTTAAGTCTTCTCTGATACTCCGTCAACCAATTACTGGAACCATGGGAGCATGCCTCTTGTTTGGTTCAGACACACTTTCTGTAAAGCCAAGCTTCTGCAATTTTCTGCTATCAGCTTATACTTTTGACAGCATAGGAAATGGCATTTGTTTCAGTATAGTTGAGGTGTATGGAACAGCATTTGGTTTTATTTGATTTTTACTGGTTCACTGTCAAACAGGCCAACTTCCCCAATCCTGTGTACACTGACTTCATCTATTCCTGCTAATAAGCCCATGTGACATGACAGTTCTGCAAGTTAGAACCAAAACCACAAGTAGAATTCTAGTACTGGGAGTAACAAAATCCAAAAACCAACAACAACCAGCAAGCCAAACCAACCATAGGTCCTCAATATACACGGTTATTTGATCAAGTAAAATCACGGTTGAGCACTTTCATTTATTTACACAGACATCATCAGAACAATGAGTGAAACTCTTTCACTTCCTTTTAAAGTTTACTCACTTCCTTCTGAAATGATTGAAACAACATTTACCCAGAAACAACCAATCAAAATGTAATTTCATAACATCACTGATTTGCAGGTGAAGTGCCCACCTTCAATACTTATTTTAAACTTAAAGCTGATAAAAAGCTGGAAAAAAACTAGCAGAAAATTAGGAAAAAATAATTAGTTTGGCATTGAGAAAATAAACTGAACTAAAATAAAATAAAATACAATAACCTCATATAAAATAAGGACAGCAATCACAATATACTGGCTTATTTTCTCAGTTCACTACTGATTGAAATGCTCATTGAGGCTGAGTGAATCATCTGCATCCACTCTTAAGTTGCCAAAATATTTCCCAGTGTAAAAGTTTGTTTTGCCAATTCCCAACATAAGGCACCACCTGAATCTGTTCAAGCACTAAAAAAACAAATTTGTTGAACCCAGGGCATGTAGTGGAATGCCTTACCAGTGCACTCTTTTTGTCTTGTCACTGTATACTGTAAGTGTGGTTCTGATGATGTCTGAGTAAATAGACAAAAGTGCCCAACTGTAATTTTCCTTGATCTTGAACATTCCCATAGTCTGAGTCACACTATGTTTTATACGGAACTTGTCATTAACTTTGCATTTTACTTTACTTAAGAGGATAGACTAGAAATTGTGTGGGAATTTTGGTGAAGGATAAGCTTCAGAAGACAGTGCGTGATGTCATCAGAATTAGGGATAGAATCATGGCAATCAGGCTCCAGTGTAAGGATAGCACAATATTCATAATCACACCCTGTGCCCCACAGCAGGGTTGCAATGAGTAAAAGTATTAATTCAGGCACCTAGTGCAGGACCTACTAGGTAAAGTGAGACAGAAAATGAGTCTGTGTTGAAAATGGGGTACTTGAGTGCACATATTGGGACAAAAGAATGAAAGACATGGACTGCCAGGATTCACATGAGTGGAGAACAGGAATAAAGAAGGAGAAGCCATTCTACAGTGAATAGTTTAGTGGTGGACAACATATAGTTCACCAAGAGAGGCAGTGTAGTGGTCAACATGCAACTCTGGCAGACTTCCTCCTAGTAAGTAAAGGGCATCTGGGTAGAATCAGTGATTGCAATTTTGTCACCAGAGAAACTGTTGGCTTCCTAGCATAAACTACTTGTGGGCATAATCAGATGAAAATAGTGGTCAGAGAAGGCTCTAAGGGCAACAGAGGCTAAGTTGAAGACTTGGAAATTGACTAGAACAAAAACACAGGAGTTCAAGGAAGTTCTCAGGTCTCTAATGATGCATGAAGAAGAGAGAACAGGTGAAATCAAAGAAGAATGCCAGCATTACAAAACAGAATGTGCGAAGATTATAGAATAGAATGTGTGAAGATTATAGAACAGAATGTGTGAAGATTATAGAATAGAATGTGTGAAGATTATAGAACAGAATGTGCGAAGATTATAGAATCGAAATGCAGCTGAGACAGGTATGGAAATATGTTACAAAAAGAAATTATATGAGGGAATGCAGAAGTCCAGGAAATTATCAAAAAAAAAAAAAAGAGTGGGAGATAAGTCTGAGCTAACAAGGAATATTGTTTGGCTAACAAAGTGATTAGAACAGTTGCAGTGGCAATGAACGGGTCTATATTAATTAATCGAAGGTTCACTTCAGAGAACCTTTCTTCATCGAACCCTAACCATCAAATGTTTATTTCACCAAAAGTTCTCATCATAAACAAATATAAACAGGGAATCTAAGCACTTGGCCAAAGCAACACTGGAACAAACACCACAGTATGTAAAACCCACGAAAGTGGAGGGCTTCTACCCCCACACCCCCAGTGATATATATCCACTCCAAGATCACACTGCAGTAGGGAAAAGGGGAAATTTGCACTGCTGTTCAACTGCTTCCTTTCCCTACATAAATTTTTCACAGGTATGAATGTTCACTGAAATTAACTTTTGATGGTTATGGTTCGATGAAGAAAGGCTCGCTGAAGTGAACCTTTGATAAATTAATATAGCCCTGCAACGAGCAAGGCATCAGAGGCACTCTACCAGACTCAGGAAAGTGACTCAAAAGATGGTATAAAGAAACTCTATCAGGTTGGAAGGGACCTACAGAAATATAAAGAAAATAGTCGTAAGAGACCCTGTATAAGGGATGCCCGCATGAATCTGCTCAGCAGTCCACAGGACATCAAAGGCAGATGGAACGAGTACTTACAAAATCTTCTGAATGAATAAAACCCCCAAATAAGTGGTACTGCTCTTTGTACGGCTTACATTTAATGTGGAAGAACCTACACCAGGAGAAATGATCAAGGTCAAAAGAAATGAAGTCAGGGAAAGCATCAGGCTCAGATGACACCTGAGCACGTACAGCATGCTCAAGATGTTGGGTGACTTAGTTGAGAAATGGATACTGACGTTATTCAAGGTGATATGAAGAGAAAGGTGTATCCCAGATGACTGGAGAATAAGCAAATTAGTGCCAGTGTACAAAAACAAAGGTGATCTTCTCAACTGTGAGCAGTGTAGAGGTATCAAACTCCTGTCATACTACATGAAAGTGCTGGAGGTATGACTATTAAATACACATAACAAGAGAATGTAAGATGGGAATTGGGCATTTGAGAGATCAGGACAGTTTGACCCCAATGCATTTGGATACACTTTCATATTAAAATTGACATTTATTGTATATGAGAATAGTAATTGGACAGTTTGTCCCCAGATGATTTGACCCAGGACTATTTGACCCCTATTAAATTTGTTAAGGAAGTTAATATATTATTTAAAATTTTTAAAAACATATTTAATATTTTTAAACATAATTTAATTAATAACAGTTTTTAACACATTTATAATAAAATTAATCAGTGTAACTGAATATACATAGAAAGTTAACATATTAACATTTTAAACATAACAAATAACATTAACAGTGTTACTTTATGTTTATCAAATGCAAATGTTTTTTCTTGTCATTTTATTAGCGACCAGCAGATGGTGCCATATTTTCAGTGTTCCATGGTCTAACTGTACTTTTATTTTGCCTTTCTAAGATTACACTGCGGTTTGTATTGGATTATTACTGAATACTACATCAAGATGGTAACAAACTCCAGTAATTTTGAATTTATTTCTGTGTAACAGCAGATGTTTCTATGGGATTTTGTTGGTTGTCTACTTTTCGTAATTATGATCTCAATGCGATGCAGGATTTCCTGTAATTATAGTTTCAGTATGATCTCTTCTCTTGTTCCATGATTCAAACTAGCACAATTGAAGGTTTTTCTGTGTATAGCAAGTTTTAAAAAAATGTAAGTTTAACCAAAAAAAATTATTGCAAATGTTACTCCTTTTCTGTACTTTGTTTCAAATGTATCTACTAAATTCTTATTTAAAGATGCTTTTATTTTTAGTCGTGTTTTTGGTTTTTTAGTTTTGTTTCATCAGATTTCTGTATGATTGTATCATGTTTTAGTCGATTACTTCAAGTAATATTTTCATCTGCCTTTACTGGTTATAAGTTATTATAACAGTAAACATTGTAGCACATGTCTATCTTTGACCTGTTTCAATGCAAGGGTCAAAAAAGGCTGGGGTCAAAACTTCCAGGTCAAAACCGCTGGGATTAAAACGTCCTGCACCCAGCATTTGAGATTCAGATCAGGATGCAGCACAACAGTTCTGATAATTGCAGTGACACAAATAGTGGAGAAGTGAGATGAAGAAAGAGACCAACTGCGCAAACTTAGACTTTTGGAAAGCATATAACAAGGACCAAAGAAAGCTGATTTGTGCAGTCATGCAATGCTGCTGTATGCAGACAATGTGACATTACAAGCAGACTCTGAACAGGAACTTCAGCAAATAATAGCAGACTTTTGAATGCAAAATTGAAAGCACATGAGATGAAACTGAAACAGCCAGGAGAGTTGTTATGGCCATAAGTGGGAGAAATCAGAAGAAGGTAAAATTACGAGCGCATAAAAATAGTGAAACAGGTTAACAGCTTCAAGTATCTTGGGTGGGGGGGGGCGTTATCACTGAGAAGGGAAGTCTGAATGAGGAGGCTAAAGCTAGAATCAGAGATGCTGCAGGTAAATGATAGAGAGCTTCAGGGGTAGTGTGTGTGTGTGTGTGTGTGTGTGTGTGTGTGTGTGTGTGTGTGTGTGTGTGTGTGTGTGTGTGTGTGTAACAGCAGAATGGCAAAGAAGCAGAAATGTAGGGTGTACTAAACAGTGGTGTGCACTGTGCTTCTGTACTGCACAGATACCTGGGCAGTGAAAGCAGAGCAGCTAAAAAGCTTGAAGTGATGTTAATGGAGATGACGTGCCTGAAGCAGGTGGTAGGATGTACACTGTATATATGAATATTGTAGCACAACCCCAATGTACACTTCTTTGGATTGTTATATTTTTCTGCTGTTTTTGTCTTGATTTTTTTTCTTTTTTGTCATTTCTTGTTTTACCTTTACTTATGGAATCTTTATTTTTCCTTTAGAAAAAATTTAATTTTAAAGAATGTGTGTACATCTGAAAAAAAGGAAAAGAAAACAATACCCATCACAAACAAATACAAGTAATATAATACACCAAATAAACCCCTCACGTCCCTGCTATCCATCTCAAAATAGAACAGCAGCAATAGCAGTACCTTTACAGATAGTATTTTGAGAGAAAAAACACTGTCATCTGTGCAGTAGAAGTTCTGTAGGCAAATACTGATTCCAATATGAGAAAGAAATATATTTGAAAGAGTGTTTAGTTTTTTTTTTTGTCTTTTTTTTTTACTCTTCACATTCCATAAATATGAATCACATAAGAACCTCACCCCACAATTCATAAGACATCGAACACTGCTTCAACAGAGTGATGACAAGGACAATGGACACTTTATTCTTCATGTAGCAACTGACAATTACAATTTTATGGTTCTATATTTATGCAGATGCAGAGACCTCAATGACTTCAGAATGAATGAAAAGAATAGAAATAGGAGTGACGTTAACAGTAGCAGTTCCATTCCAAGTATCCAGAAATAAAGCCTTGACTATGTTCCAGACAACCCATGTCTCAGTAATGGCACACAGTCTCAGTTATATTAATGTTTGATTAGCAGCCCTTTGCTGAATGAACCAGGAGTCTACGTTTGTGAGTATGGTGCCAGCTTGTCCATTCTATGAGAACAATGCAGTTTGGCTTGTTACATTGGCAAAACTCAAATAAGGTCTATAAAAAATACTTAAAGTATACTTAGGTTCATAGGTTCATACTAGGCTATCTGCCCTAGGGCATTTATAAGCCTAGCCAGAGTGTGTTTGGCTTTCGCCACCCATTTTAAATTAATTTTGCTATGCCCTTTTTCGAGGTTAGTATACTGTGCCTCTGTCTAACAGTGACACAGAAGTGAGACCTGGGGTAAACCTACGATCTCCCATTCACTCATCAAAATTCCTCTTGAAGAGAGTCAATGAGGGACTCTGCCTTACCTGGACTGGGATTTTATTCCAGAGTGAAGGGAGCCTCTGGGTTATGAATCTGTCCCTCCAGCATGTCCTATTTATTTCAGTGCTGAGGTTCAAGTCTCTCGAGCGCGTAGCTCAATGGGATTTTGATTTTCTGAGGTGCAGCATGTCCATTAATTCCGGGTTGGACATGGCTTTATACGTCAGGCACAGATCGCCTCTGAGCAGGTGGTATGCCACTGAGTAGAGCTGGAGTTTCTTTAACCGGGCAGCATATGGCATCTGTTTGAGCCCTTTGATCCTCTTGGTGAGGCACTTTTGGGGTCTTTCCAGTTGCTGCAGGTGTCTGATAAGGTACATCCCAAAAGGGGCATTGTACTCAATTATGGGCCTGATGAGGGATGATTTAAGAGGCACGATGACTTCCCCTGATCTAGATGTGAATCCCTTCATGATTAGGTGGGCTATATAAAATGTTTTTCTAACCATTTTGGCCATGTGGTTGTCAAATGAGAGATTGTTATCAACTTGGGTACCCAGGTCCCTAATTACTTCTTCTGTACTTAATGGATTACCACCTATGTGGTAATTTGTGGGCACTTTGTTTTTGCCAAAGGGGATGACTATACACTTTTTGGCATTTAGCTTGAGGCCATGGCTCTGGCACCAGTTGTCGGTTTCTATGAGGCCCTTTTGGAGGATGCTTGTGTCGGCTGGAGTGTCGATTATGGCGCCCAGTTTGCAGTCATCTGCAAACTTGGTCAGCCACAGTCCTTCCGTGTTGGCCTGTACCTCCGAGAAATATATACCGAACAAGAGAGGTCCCAGGACTGAGCCTTGTGGGATGCCACTTGTAACTGGTTTGGAGTCTGACATGGCTACAGCAATTCTAACCATGTGGGTTCTGTCCTTGAGCCAGTTTGCAACCCATCTAGTGACATAGGGGTTTATATTTAAGCTGGTGAACTTATCTATAATGCCCGAGTGGGGTATTGTATCGAAGGCTTTTGTGAGGTCCAAGTAGGCTGTTTGGACCACCTACCCCTCGTCAATGGCCTTGGTGACTGTTTCAAAGAAATCAACCAGGTTTAAGAGGCAGGATCTGCCCTTAACAAAGCCAAACTGGGTAGGATCCAGTGTCTGTAGGTCCCCAATATCTTTATTTATGAGGTCCATGATGATCCTTTCCATAGCTTTGCAGACCAAGCTAGTCAGGCTTATGGGGCGATAGTTTCCAGGATCCGTTGATGCACCACCTTTGTGGAGAGGGACCACTGTTGCTGTACGCCACTCTTTGGGTACATATCCTGTAGTAAGGCTGAGATTGAACAGTAGTTTTATGTTTGGGTTTAGCTCTTCTTGGAGTTCATGTAGGACGCAGCCGAGGACACCGTCTGGTCCCATTGATGCTTTGTAGAGGGCAGCTCTTACCTGAGCATCTGAGATGTCAGGGGGGCAGCACTCTGCTGGGATAGATATTTGCCCTTTTGGTGGGGAGTGGGGGAGAAGTTTGTGCCGAACCTGTCAGCTAGGATGTTGGCAATGTCTGTGGGTTTGGTGTATTTTTTGTCATTTTGGACTAATTCTGAGCATATCTGGGAATTCCCTCCCAGGTTCCTAACATAACTAAAGAAAGCCTTGTGATTATCCTTAGTGTCCTGTGCAATATTTCTCTCAAAGCTGGCCTTAGACAATTTTATGAGTGCCCGTAGTTTTTTGCTAATACTGATCAGAGATGCCTTCCCTTTTTGGGATTTTGCTCTATCATGTAGTAGCTTCCTCCTTCTATTGTATAGTTTGTTTATGGCTGGGGTCCACCAAACAGGACGTCTGCCTTTGGAGGATTGGGACTTGGTTTTATTTGGGATTGCATGATCCATGCATTCCTGAAGGTGTTCATAGAATGCGTTTATAAAGGATTCTGTGGTCTGGGCCGTACTTTCCACAGGCCCGGGGGCTTTGAAGGATTCAACCTCGGTTTTGAGGAGTGTGAAATTTGCATTAGAGAAGTTTTTCACTGTGGTTTTCTGGGCAGGGGGTGGAGTCGGGATGTGAATATCCAGTGAGATTAGTTTATGGTCTGATCTTACCAATGAGGGATACACTTCTAGTCTGGAGCATAAAGTCCCCATGTTGGTGATGATCAGGTCCAGTATGTTTTCCCTCTTGTGGGAGTGGTAACAAGTTGTTCCATAGCATTTGAGTTTATGAATTCTAGGAACCTTTGGGCTAGGGTGCTGGAGCTAGAGTAATGCTCCCAGTCTATGTTTGGGTAGTTGAAGTCGCCCAATATAATGGTGTTTGGAGAGACCTTCATATTTTCCAGTGTTCTCAGGAAGGCCAAGTGGGGTTCCTGGGTTTGGGAGGGTGGTCTGTAGCAGGCTATATACTGGAAGGCAGTTTTACCCACTGTTATTTGCACATGGATAGTCTCTGATGCTTTGTGCTGTGCCACCAACCTGGAAGTGTGGGTATCTTTGACGAATATTGATACTCCCCCACCTTTTGTGGTTCAGTCCAAGTTTTAGGGCTGAAAAGCATTGTATGACATATAACCTGGTAGTTCTGGGGTGCTCTCGGGAGCCTTGAACCAGGTTTCTGTTACTGCACAGATATCAATGTTCTCCATGCTAAGGAGAGTTTAGAGTGCATGCATCTTGAGGTTTAGACTTCTGGCATTGAGTAGCATTACTCTTAGTTTCTTATCCCTTGTGATACCTATGGAGGTGGGTTTGTCTTTTGAGCCTTGCCTAAAAAAGGCACTATGGGGGTAGCAAGAGCCTTTGCCAATATCCGAAAGCCCAGGGGTGACAGGTGCAAGCCGTCCCTAGTGAAGCATCGTGGCTTGTCGAGCATGTCATCCCAGGCTGACAGGCACTGGATCCCCTTTGAATGACACCAATACTTAAGCCAATTGTTGAAATTGATCATCTTGTCTTCATATTGTGGCATCATTCTTGGTGAGGGTAAGATGCTACTCAAGGTCAGGGTCATACCGGCCTGGGCTGCATGCTCAGAGAGCTCCTCTATGTCTCTTTCATGTAGTCCAGGGAGGTACGTCTCAGGTCATTTACACCAGCATGGACAATGACTGAGTCATATTTGTACTTGCCTTGGAGTGACCTGAGTGCTTGTGTTATGTGGCGGATCACTAGCGACCGACAGGCAGCTCACCGTGACCTTCTCCTTGTTCAGCCTGGTGAGCAGGACATCAGTGTGCCTGATGATAGAGTCACCTATTACAATTGTATCAGGTGTGTTGTTTAGCCTTAAGGGCTGTGACTGTTCGACACACTGGCTTTGTGAGCTATGTGTTGCACGTGTTTTGTTTTGGGGTAGCGGTTGCTTGGGTGTCTGCTTTGGAGGTCTCTGCTGCTTAGGCAGATTTTTATTTAGAGCCTCCGAGTATGTTTTTGTGTGTTTATGTGTTTGGTTTGCTGTCGTGGTAGGTCTATGTGAGACTGGAATTGTAGTGAGTGTGGATTCCTTCTCCTCCTGACTGGTTTCGCCAGTACTGAGTTGAGAGAGCTTAGCCTCCAGTATGGCTATATGGTTGCATCTCTCACGTGTTGGAATTTGTTGGGAGGAGGAGAGGGTTGTCTGTGTACATGAGGCAGTTGTAACATTGCCTCAAGATTCCCAGATTCACCAGCTGGACCAGAGAGGAGATTGACAACTGACCTTTGGACATGCTAGAATAGTATTGGGAATTCAATAGTATTGGGAATTCCTTTATAATTGAAAAAAAAAGGGCTAATGGGGAACAAGGGGAGTTTGTGAGGTTGTAGTGCTTTTAATTTTTTAGTGCTGACTTATATAATTGCTTGAGTGAGCAAGTGCCAGGTAACTTAAATGCAATGTGTTACAGGTAACTTAAATGCAAAAATGACAAACAGTAACTTTCTTTCAAGTGAAACAAGGAAATAAGTACAGTAAGCAATGCAGATATCACTAGGGATCCACAGAAGCACTGAAAAGCCGCGTTTTAGGTGGAATTAGCGTTTCAGGGAAATAACAAGCAAACAAACAACAAGCATACAAACAAAGCTAGATTCAGCAGGCTTGGATCTAGTCTATGCTACAGTAAACAAGGTGTACCAATTTCAGTAAGAAACAGTTCAAATATGCAGGCACTATAAGCCTTTAACCAGAAATTCCCAGCTCAGAAGGGCAGAGTCCAGCCTCTCCTCCCACAAGAGTGCAGACCACCAACCTTCTTAATGTAAAATAACTGGCCTGAAGCCCAAGTGCTTAAACCAGAACTAATATACTTTTAGAATAACAGACATTGAGCCCTCAATCAGCAGTTCCCAACATAGAAGGATGTAAGCTACCTGTCCTGCCACCACAGTGCAGGCCACAAACCTTCCTAATGTAAAACAACTGGTCTGAAGCCCAAGTGCTTAATCCAAAATACTTAGAATGATAGCTACACTTTAATCAAGTTACTACCAAACAGTAATAAATACAACTGAATACGTTAAAGAATGCCTGGATTAGTGCTCAAGTTATACAAACAAAGCTAGATTCAGCAGGCCTGGATCTAGTCTATGCTACAGCAAACAAGGTGTACCAACTTCCGTAAGAAGCAGTTCAAATATGCAGGCACTATAAGCCTTTAACCAGAAATTCCCAGCTCAGAAGGGCAGAGTCCAGCCTCTCCTCCCACAAGAGTGCAGACCACAAACCCTTCTAATGTAAAATAACTGGCCTGAAGCCCAAGTGCCTAAACCAAATTTAATACACTTTTAGAATAACAGACACTGAGCCCTCAATCAGCAGTTCCCAACTTAGAAGGATGTAAGCTACCTGTTCTGCCACCACAGTGCAAACCACAAACCTTCTTAATGTAAAACAACTGGTCTGAAGCCCAAGTGCTTAAACTAAAAGGCTTAGAATGAGATACATCAAGCAGTAATAAATACAACTGAGTACTTTTAAGATGACGCAAAAGCAAAATAAAGTAGGAAGAAACACAAATACAGTAAAAGCAGATACATTTTTTTTTCAGAAAAGTAGCAAAAACAGTAGTAAAAACAATTCACATGCAGTGCAAGCTGGCACACTTGAGTATGTAGCAATATTAGTCCACACACAGTTTGGAAAAATGTAATTTAATTAAAAAGGACTAAAAGCAAGTGCAGAAAGGGTTTTTTAGGTAGAATGCAGTAAAGAGATGGGACTGGGGGAGTGTCCTAGATCAAATCTACAGTGGGGCGGGCACTGCAAAAGCCACCAAATTTAAACTACAACCAAGAACAGGGGGGGGGGTAACCAGTTTCAACAGAGATGTGATGAATCAGAGTGCAAATTATAAAACCAAAAAATATATACTGATCACTGTATATTTGCAGAACAGTAAGACAACAAATATTTAAGCAACAATTTAGCTCTGTAATACAGAATAATACAGAAAAATATACTCAGCTCTATATATTTGCAGATAGTCTTGTAAGGCTGTCTCTCAACACACAGGTTCCACTTTAAAATGTTAAAAGAGGCAAAAGCAAAA
Source organism: Protopterus annectens (assembly GCF_019279795.1). Classification (NCBI taxonomy): domain Eukaryota; kingdom Metazoa; phylum Chordata; order Ceratodontiformes; family Protopteridae; genus Protopterus; species Protopterus annectens. Next base: position 878,255,284 of record NC_056732.1, read on the forward strand.
TAAGGTAATAAAGTAGGAAGAAACACAAATACAGTAAGGCAGATGAAGTGCAAATTTTTTTTTTTTTTTTTTTTTGAGATGGAGGAAACAGAGCAGATTAAGATACTATAGGGGAATGCCCTTCCCAAGTGCTCTCTGTACACTGCAGAGGAGATGGGACTGGTAAGAGTATCCAAAATCAAAATATGATCTCACTGTACTCAGTTGAGTGAGCGAATGAGATGGGTCCAGGAGGAGTGTGCAAAAAGAGATTTACAGCAGGGGCGGGCAATTCCAAAGCCACCCAAGATTAACTCTCATAACACACATCTCATAACAAGAATAACATTAGAAAATTGACTAAAAGTTGAAAAATACAATTAGACCAACTTAAGCAGCCCATGAACTTAGATTAGCATTTCAAGGTAGGGAAAAATTAAAATTCCTTCTTTAGCTATCATAGGAAACTAAGACATGGTACCCAACATTACTCTGAACTTAATCTCTCAGATTTCCCATCCTCAGTAAAGAACATATACTAAAAGTGCTCTCCAAATCTAATAATACTCTCTATGGGACATGTTAACATTCCTGGCTATTTAATTAACAGTACAAATCAACCGTGGTAGAGACACTTTTTAAACCATTTAACCCAAGTTTAATCCCTTGCTTTGTCCCTGAGGTTTGCTGGGGTTGTGCTTACATGTTGATTTGTTTCTAAGATTTCTGTATAATTATTTTTTCTTAAAACTCAATACCACAGTTGTGGTGAGGGGGTGGATTTTATCCTTACGAAATTATTTATCTTTATCTGGAGCTGTGTGAGAATAGAGCTAACATATGTAAGTATAAAGGCTTTGAGCCAAAGCCACCACACAGTGGATACAGGGGCTTTCCACGTGGAAGGGGGGGTGCAAGTGCTACTCTGTGCTAAAGCAGTGGTTTCTCTTTTTTCTTTCTTTCTTTCTTTCTTTCCTTATTTTAATGAAAGTGACTTTCAGTGTATTTTATTCTATGTATTCATTTCAGTGAAAAGAGGCTTTGGTGAAATGACATGAATCCACCAAAAGGAGCTGTTTGCATATCAATAGGATAATGGACTTTGTATTGTAGGTACAAAGCCAGAGAAAGTAGCGAATGGTGTCCAAGTCATAAGCAGAAAAAGCGTGAAAGGAGAGTAATGGGTTATGGTATTTGTAGGATGTGATTTTGAGATGTGAAGAGATGGGTGAATATGCCTATGTACTGCGGTTAAAGTCAGTAGGTCTAGAAGTAGCCAGAATAGTTTTATGTATAAATATAAGATATAAAGTATCGATAACAAATGAAGGAATACATCACTAATACATCTTAGCAAGACGTTTGATGCTGAACCCAGTGATGGTGCAGAAGCATATAACAGATTGTATATGTAAAATTATCACCTCGTAAGAGAGTATATGACCCCTTTTTGTATGTTATCTCCTATCCCTTGGTGAGCTACTCAGTTTAGGTCACCAACCATTGAAAGCAGAATAGTATGCCCACTGAAGATTGCAGCAATGATCTTCTTATACTGTCATACTTTTGCCAGCATAACAGATGTGATTCTGCATGACAGAATGGAGCAATCATAATGCTGGAGCTGGTGACCAGTGTTTCAAACTAAAAGGCGATATGGGTTTGGCATAATGGCTAAAGTGTTTACCATACAAATCCAAGGTACAGTGTTTGATTCTCATTTGTGGGGTTGAGGTTTATTGTAATGGCTAAGTTATTTGTCTTGCCAAAACAAAGTATAGGGTTTGATTATCACCTGTGGGCAAATTGACTAACCTTAAAATTAGAAGCCAGGCATGTGCATCCCTATGAATCTGTGGTCCTGCAGGATGAAATTCCAAGCTTTTGTCAAACTGAAATTGAAAGGGTCAACTTTGAGCAGCCTGTGAATTGTGTGTTGGTACATTTTTCAGTATTTCCTCCATACCTCAGTCTCAACTGACCAGATTTTCACAGAATGTCCAGATTTTTGTCTGTTCCTAATAATTGAGGTTTTCTTGCAAATCACTGAGGATTTAAGTCACTAAATAATGATATGCATTTGGGTTTCAGGCTTCATATCTTTCAGGAAATGCAGGCTAAAATGAATCCTGTTTTAAAGCAACTTGCTAAGTTTATAAGAGCAATATTTAAAATCTGTCCCTATTTTCCAGCCTTTGCCCCCCCCCCCATTAGTTTAGCCTTTGTCCAGATTTCTTGTAGTAAGAGGTTGAAAGGTATGATTTCCTCGTTGACTCAAACTGCTGCAAACCAGATATTAGTACAAAGTGAATAGTATTAAATACATCACTTATATCAGGCATAGGTACTTCAAACACTGACTCACCTACTGCTTAGTATTATTTCCAGTAATGTGATTTATTCTTTGAGATAAGAATGTGGGTTTTGCAGTCCAGTAGTCTGCTGCAAAAGTGAAATATGTTTTTGTCAAAAATATTCATTATTTTACACTGAAGTCTCATTTGCAAGTATTGAAATTAAAGAGATTGACAAATTGCATAATTACTTTCAAATGTTGCACATCTCAGGGACAAACAGTATGCTGAAGTCAGCAGTTTATAAATGTGAAATCAAAGGAAAAAAGAGTCAGTTGAGTCAGCTCAATAAGCAGTGTTATGAACCATTACTTTACTGAAAGAGTTGCATGTACCAAAGACAGTTATACACACAAGTAATATTCCTTAAATTACAAACCCCTTCATATAAAATAAGGACGATGTAAAGGCACATATTCATGACTTAAGAAAACGTAGCTCACTATCTGTCAGGCTAAGAACTGTAAGGGAATACTTGATTTGGAAAGTGGATCTGAACAAATAATAATTTTCATCCTGCAGTATGAAGGGGTAGGATGGTCTTAATGCCTAGAATATCACATAGGCTTTGGTGAAACTCATACCAATTCTGCTTATATGTTATGCTGTACATTTTAATAAGAAGTACAGAGTGTAGAGTGTAACTGGCAAAGCAATATTTTATCAGATCTGTAATAATAATAATAATAATAATAATAATAATAATGATGCATTTGTTCTGCTATGCTTCCACTTCCACTTTTCTTGAAAGTTTGTGTGGCAGCATACTGTTAAGGATTTTTTCTGTTTATGAACAAAGCAAATATTTTACTGACTGGTGCCGCCTTTACAGGAAGTATAACACATTAAAATGAATTGGAAATGCACAATTTGGTGGAAAATATTTTGTAGACTACATTAAAAATGCATTTTAATTTCAAAATAATAATAATAATTTCATAGATCTCTACCTTTAACTGTCAGCTCACTGTTATCACAACTCGTACATCCTGAGTATTTGTTTTAGAAAGGAAACAACTATCATTCATCTTCTGCATAGGAGTTTTTAAACATCCCTTTTATCTGTATCATATAATAACTCGTACAGCTGCAGACATTTCCTCAAATTAAACTATATCTCTCTCCTAGTATGAAGTATGACATTTGTTCCATTTTTCTTAAAATACAGAACTGAAGGGAAACAAAAAAGATTAATTAGATTCTGAAACTACACATACTTATGGTAAAGCCTTACCAACAAGTTGTTAATATTTACAAGCAAAGGACATGCCAAGAGACAGCTTGCAAGCAACACGCAGATCAAAAAATTTGCAAGCAGTTGTCAACATTTGAAACCTTGTATGTCATGCTGTGAAAATCCAGAGGGATGCTGTCCAAGTATTACTTAGAAGCAAATACTGTTGGAGAACTTCAGAATTTTCTCTAGCCATTTTGAAGTAAGACACAGCAATACAATTATTCATAGTAACAAGAATATTGCAGATTAATGCATTAATGGCTGAGAAGATGTTATCACCTGCTTATTGATCTGCAGTGATATGGTGGCCAGTGAGACAGTGTCACTGACACTAAGTAGTCAGACTGGGTCACCTTAAAGGATAGCTGCAACTAAATGCTTCGCACGGACGGCTTGCACGGTCAAACCAAAGAGAGCAACCACAAACGACCAGCAGAGGAGATGGTAAGCTGAAGTACTTTATTAATCAGAGTAACATATAAAGATATGTCACTAAACCAGACCGGTTTCGGCCTTACAGCCTTTCTCAATGGTATACAAAAATAGATTAGTGCAAAAGAAGAAGAACTGATTCAAGTTGTATTTATACTCCTCCCTATTAAAACAGGAATAGTTGGTATAGCCCAACCTAGTGTTTGGGATGTATACATGCCCAAAAAAACTTATTCAAGTAAATAGTCAAAAACAGTTCGTATGTAATTATGAAACAAACAGTTTATACATTAAATGATTAAATACTACTATCAGTGAAGATATAAAAAATCAATTCCATAATACTGTAGACAGATATATGAAGAATATTTAAAAGAAAAAAACATGTAAATAGCATCTTGTAATTGTATAATGGCCTGATTATGTAAATACACAAAATACATCACGGCCATACAAAAGCTAATGAAAATATATACACATGATGTAGTATCATAAAAAAGTATTATAATAACAACCACTCAGTGCAAAAGTGTACATTGGTCATCCTAGTTATTCTTATTATATAGCTCCTTGAGCATATATCATCAAAACCACATGAATTCCACCAATCAGAAAAAACAAACAAAGATATGGCTTTACACGGCATGTATTTATATGAATAAATAAATGGTCATTCAGACCAGGCAGAAAAAGTGCCCCAAGCTTAGTAATCCAGTATTGTTCTTTTTTATTCAAAATAGAGTGCCAGCCCTGTTGATGGCTACGATCCCCTACAATTTTGTCAATGACCATGAACCTAAATTGTGCATTTGAATGTTTGATGGTGTGTCTATAAAGGGCATTAGTTTCCTTCTTATTCCTAATGTCACTCTTATGTTCTGTCATACGTATTCGGAGGGATCTGGATGTTTGACCCACATAAAATGATTTGCACTGACATGTGGCCAAATAAATGACCCATGTAGTACTGCAATTAGCAAAGACCCTCGTCTGATACACCCATTCCGTGTTAGCACTTGAAAATTCCTTCAGTGTGTATACTTGCGAACATGAACAACAATGGCCACAAGGAAAGGTACCTATGAGTCTGTCTCCTGTTAAGGTTGTTTGTTGATAGATAGCTCCTCCTCCTTCCTTGTGTTTGTAGTGGGAAAACATCCTCCCCAAAGTTTTACCCCTTCTGAAAGACATATGACAAGTTGTACCTAATAATGTTCTCAACTCATCATGTGCCATCAATATATTCCAATTGGAGTTCAAAATATCTCTCACCAGCTGATGGTTCCTGCCGTATGTGGTGACAAACCTGATTGTTGAGTCCTGATCTTTATTATCTAACTTTTTATATTGCAATAAGGTTTGTCTGTCCAATGAATTACTCCATTCATTTGCCAAAGAGATATCCCTCATTTTATATCCTCTGTGTTTAAATCTGCAACATAAATCATTCCTAACTGTTTGTTTCATAATTACATACGAACTGTTTTTGACTATTTACTTGAATACGTTTTTTTGGGCATGTATACATCCCAAACACTAGGTTGGGCTATACAAACTATTCCTGTTTTAATAGGGAGGAGTATAAATACAACTTGAATCAGTTCTTCTTCTTTTGCACTAATCTATTTTTGTATACCATTGAGAAAGGCTGTAAGGCCGAAACCGGTCTGGTTTAGTGACATATCTTTATATGTTACTCTGATTAATAAAGTACTTGAGCTTACCATCTCCTCTGCTGGTCGTTTGTGGTTGCTCACCTTAAAGGATACCACCTGAATAGGGTGGAGGCATGCTCTGTGCTTGACATATCTGCTTTACCTGTGACTGTTATGGATAAAGATATGAAACACAAACACATGAAGCATAATGTGCTACAGCATCATTGTCTGTCAGACTAGCATGACACTTGCTGCACAACTCCAGTCATATTCAAATAAAAATATTCAATTTGCATAAGGCTGCAAGCTATAAGTAATAGACAATTCAAAAATCACATGTAATTCCTTACTTATTCGTAAGGATGGAGGACTCATCTCAATTCCATCCCTTGAGATTAAGGCTGAACCTTAAACTCCTCATAACACAAGGAAGGACTTCAGTGTCAGTGGAGTGGGTGAGGTCGTGGTCCCTCTCTCTCTCTCTCTCTCTCTTGCTCTCTCTCGCTCTCTCTCTCTGTCTCCTTGCTTTATGCATGGTGGCCTAATTGTCCATAGCCCACTGGTATTCCAATCAGATTTATCCATGAGATGTAGATTGTGGGCCTGTACATGCATTCACTCTATAAAATACTCTAAAAGGCTGTCAATTTGTTCCTGTATTCTACTCCTTCCTAGAACAGCTAAGCTATGTTGCCTTAGCACATCCAGAAGGATTTCATTTTCAATTTGTGGAAAGATGTCTTGAAAATGTTTCACTAGACTGAAAACCTCATGTAATAGAGACATGTACACAAACGGTGGTATGAATGAAACACTGCACTTCAGGTATTCAGCAACACAAAGCTAAACTGAACATGTTAAAGATATCTGGTATTACACACTATATATAGGAGTTAAGTATGCTCACCATAATCTGATCATTAGAGATCTTAATCCATGATGAAATAGGACACAGAAAATATAGATCTAACATGAGCCAAATTTCAGCACAAAAACTTTTGAAAAATGCATTCTAATAGGGAAGCATGCATATATCAATAGTCAATCTGTGAATATAATACAGAATACCACTTTCTGAATGTTCTACACAAAGGCATCTTCAGGCTTTAGAAAATACCACATACTACATTTCAAAATATATTTTAATAATACTGAGTACAGACTGCCACAATGGGAAGCATAATAATCCCTTATTTAAAAATAAAGCCTGTTTCCTTGTAATACAGTGCAAATGCTGTGACCTTTCCATTTTCAAAATAGTTCACTGAATCATTCAAAATCAAACAATGCTGCATTGAGTTTTTAATTTCATGAACTGTATCTCGAAAATCTATAACATGTAAAAAAATAAAGTAGCTTTTATAGGGAGACAAGCTTCAATGTACTTTCCCTGTGTGGGACTTTTCACAAGCACCCCCCCAACTTACATATACTTACTTTAAGTTCACACTATAGTTAGGAAAGGTGACAAAAAAACTACATTGTGCTGGTGGCTGTCTTCATAAAACTTAGCATGGTTTTGTTGAATTGTCACAACAGAATATTACATCAAAGCCATTCAGTGGCAAAAGCCTCATTGAATTGCAGGTAGCCAGTCTTTACCCTATTGAAACAATGCACCTACCTTGACATAGCTGTGCCAGTGTTTATAGTACAAGGCTTTGCATCAATGAAATACCTCATTTATGCTAACTGTTATAGCATAACAACCAGTCTGTAACTGCTAGTTTTAGGATGGTAAAGCTCTGTAATCACAGACAAAGTGTAACAAAGTCTCTAAGCAGATACTGACCATCCTCAGTGTATGGGGCGTCAGCTGTGTCAATGTCACAATGATGCATAGAATTCATTCCTCACGCTTGGCAGCATGTTGCTTGGTCTACAGATATATAGTGCTTCAATGTACTTTTGTATATCCAGCACCCCATATGAAATCAATAAAAGGCATTAATAAAGCTGCATTGCACACGAAGATGTGAAGTCTACCTGTCTGGGTCATAAAACAGTCATTTCCACCAAAGAGATGTTTAGAATTACCTGTATGCTAGCCTGCACCAGGACACAGATAATTATGATTCCTGTATAGGTGCACCATCATTATATTGACTTCTGCAGGTGGTGGCCTGCAGAGCTAGATGGTGCAAGTCATGGCACAACTGACTAGAGGTACCAGTTTTTGGGAAATACATAATATATGTGCTTGTATGTATGAATTTATGTGTGCATATGCACATACCTGTATATGTATATTTAAAAAATATGTATCAGTCTATCTTTCTATCTATGTACACACACACAGACACACACACACACACACACACACACACACACACACACACACACATACACACGCACGCACACATACACAAAATATATAATAGGATTAAATAAATTAAGGAATATGTTTCTTAATGATTGGTGAAGCCATGAATGATAGAATAATTTGTTTTCCCTACAGTAAACGATATATCTCACGTTACAGCAAATACACATAATATTTTATGCACTTAAGTTTCTTCTCATTGATTTCAATGGCCTGTAGTTTTGTATTCTTTCCATTATGTGATAATAGTGCATATATTAGTGATAAGTTTTAAAAGAGGTTTTAGTGTAGGGAATTGGGTTTAGTATCACTTATGCTTTCAGAGATCTGAAGTAGATTTTTAAGCTGATATTTTATTTCTTTTTATCTTGCTCTTTTACATACTTTGTTTTGATTGTTTGGTTGAAGTTGTGTGTGTTTTTGCAAGGGAGAGAGTTTTTTTTCTCTTTTTTTTTTGAAGGAGGGAGAAGATAACACTGGTTAGGAACTTTTTTACTTATTTAGGAGACTTGTTTATTTTTTGTGTACTTTTTTTGCATTCAGAAGGGCATTCAAAGAAAGAGTAAATTATTATTTTTGGATTTATATAGTTTATGAATTAGTTTAGGTAGTGGGTTTCTTGATGTAATTTACCTTATGAGTTTTGCAGTAGAGCGTGTGTGGCAGACATTTTGGCCATGCTTAGAGACTGAGGGACTTGATAGATTCTTACAGTGAGGCCAGTGATATGTGAGTCTGCCGTCAGAATCATGACTGTAGAAGAGATCCACAGAAGATCTTCCAGAGTCTAAATGAAAGGATCTTGTTAACCCAAGAGCTTGGATAATTCCACTACCTATGTTAGTCCAATTAAAGGTATTACATCACATCTGAATTTGTTTTTTTACATATTTCTGTACAGGATCACACTGTGATTAGCTGTCTTTCATAGTGATGGCAGGATTTTTACATGTTTTCCCTGTGTTATCTTCCTTTTTTGTAAGGTTCTTTTATGTATATGGATGGGTTACCCCTTTACATTCTGAGGTTGAATTTTAGGTTTTTTGATACTTTAGACAATGATTTTAGTGATTTTTTTTTTTTGTGGAAATTATATTTTGTTTTACACTTATAAATATTATAATGTATACATTGTTTATTTATGCAGTGCAGGGTAACATTCATAAATAGCATACCAGCAAACCATGTGTGGAGAGACATACAAAGTGACATTCAAGTGAAAAATAAGACATTCCCCTGGATTCAATAAACTCCGTGCAGGAATAATGCTATTCCTGCATGGAGTGGTTAATGTTCGTGTAGCCACAGCAGCGCGCCTTGCATATTCATGAAAGTGCGCTGCTTTTTAAGCTACATGGACATGGGATGCTTGTGTCAGCTGGTGGATCATATATGGTGAGCAGTTTGTAGTCCTCTGCAAACATGTTCAGACACAGTCCTTCCATGTTTGCCTGTACCTATGGGACCTATATACCAGACGAGGGAGATCCCAGGACCAAGCCTTGTGGGATGCCAGTTATATCTGGTTTGTAGTCTGACATGGCTGCAGCATGTCTGACCATGTCTGTTCTGTCCTTGGTCTGGTTTGCAACCCCTCTACTGACATAGGGGTTTATATTTAAGCTGGTGAGCTTATCTATAATGAACACGTAGGGTATTGTATAGAAGCCTTTGCAAGGTCCAGCTACGCTGTGTGGACCACATTGCCCTCATCAATGACCTTAATGACTGTTTCAATTGAGTCAAACATGTTTAGGGGCAGGATCTGCACTTATGAAAGCCACATTGGGTAGGGTCCAGTGTCAGTAGGTCCCCAATATCTTTATGTCTGTGGTACATGCTGATCCTTTCCATAGCTGTGCAGACCGAGCTTCTCAGGATTCTGGGGTAGTAGTTTTCAGTATCCATTCAGGCAACACCTTTGTTGAGAAGGACCACTGTTGTTGTACACTGCTCTTTGGGTACATATTCTGTGGTAAGGCTGACATTGAGCAGTAGTGTGATTTGGCATTCCATTCATCTTGGAGTCCATGTTGCACTCAGCCCAGGACACATCTCATACCATTGCTGCTGTGTGTTTTGCTTTGTAGATGCTGGCTGTTACCTCAGCATCTGCAATGTCAGGGGGCCAGCAGTCTGCTGGGATAGATATTCTGCATTCTGGGGGGGGGGGGTGGTTTGTACTGCACCTGTCAAGATGTATGTTGGCAATATGTGTGTGTGTTTGTGATATTTATGTGAATCAGAGCATATCTGTGAATTCCCAACATGGTTCCTACCATCAGTTGTGAAAGCCTTGGGATTATCCTTAGTGTCCTGTACAATTTGTATCTTCATAGGTTCATAGGTTCATACTAGGCTATCCACCCTAGGGCATTTGTTAGCCTAGCCAGAGTGTGTGTGGCTTTTGCCACCCCTTGCTATGTGAATATTATGGCCATTTATGATTTGCTTTGCTGTGCCTCTGTCTGGACATGACACAGTGAAGACCCCCAGTGTAACTCTACAATCATCCATCCACTTGGCAAGATTCCTGTTGAAGAGTGTCAGTGAGGGGCTCTGCCTAACATGGAATGGGATTCTGGTCCAGGGTGTGGGGAGCCTCTGGATTATGTATCTGTCCCACCAGCACATCCTATTTCATTATTTGTTGAGGTTGACATCTCTCACTCTCACAGCTCCGATGGCTTTGAGTTTTCTGGGGTGGAGCATGTCCATTACTCCTGTGTTGGGCATGGCCTTCTACAACAGGAATGCAATGCCTCTGTGTAGGCAGTATGTGACTGCATTCAGCTGGGGTGTCTACAGCCAGGCAGCATATGACATATATTTGAGACCCTTTATCCTCTTGGTGAGGTACCTTTGAGGTCTTTCTAACTGCTGCAGGTGTTGGGTAAGGTACATCCCATATGAGGCATTGTACTAGATTATGGGTGTGATAAGAGAACAGCATAGGGGCACAATGACCTCTGTTGACGTAGATGTGAATCCTTTCCTGATACGGTGTCAAATGTAGACAGTCTTCCTAGCCACATTGGCAATGTGAGTGTCACATAACAGGTTACTGTCCACTTGTGTCCCTAGGTCCCTGATTACTCCTTCCATACATAATGGTTTACCACCTATGTGGTAATTTGTGGTACCTTGTTTGGCATTTGGTGGGACATTCATACTGTCCAGTGTCTTCAGGATGGCTGGGTGGGGTTCCTGTGTGTGAGAGTGTGGTCTGTAGCATGCTACAGACTGTACAGCAGTCTTGCCTACAGTTAGTTGCACATGGGTGGACTCCAATGCCTTGTGCATTGTCAGTTACCTGGATGTATGGGTGTCTGTGCTGAACATAAATACTCACCCTCCTTTTATGTTTTGTTCCAGGTTTTGGGGCCATGACACATGATATGTGGTATAACCTGGTAGTGCTGGTGTGCTGTCAGGAGGCTTGCAGCAGGTTTCTGTCACTGCACAGACATCAATGTTCTCCATACTGGGGATGGCCTTGGGAGCATGCATATTGGGGTTTACACATCTGGCATTGGTCAGCATTACCCTTATGTTTCTTTCCACTTATGTTTTCTAGGGTGGTGGGTTAGTCTTTTCAGCCTTGCCTACAAAAGGCTCTATGGAGGTGACAAAGGCCTTATCCAATATCCAGAGGCCCAGGGGTAACAGGTGCAAGCCATCCCAAGAACAGCTGCGTGGCTTGTCAAGCATGACATCCCAAGCAGACAGACATTGGATCCTCTTGGAATGACACCAGTAAGTGTGCCACTTGCTATGACTGATCATTCCATGTTTGTACTGTGGCATTATTCTTGGTAAGGGTAGGATGCTGCAAATGGTGAGTGTCATACCAGCCTGGACTACATAATCAGAGAGCTCATCTATGTCTCTTTTCATGTAGTCTAGGAAAGTACATCTCAGGTCATTCACACCAGCATGGACTATGACTGCATCATATTTCTACTTGCTTTGGAGTGACCTGCATATTTCTGTTATGTGGCGTATTGTGGCAGCCTGCAGGCAGCTGACTGTACCGTTTCCCTTGTTCAGTCTGATGTGAGGGACAGCAGTGTGTCTGACTATGGAGTCACCTATTACAACTGTATCAGGCATGTTGTTTCTCCTTCTGGCCTGTGACTGTTTGGCACACCAGCTTTGTGTACTATGTGTTGCATGTGCTATGTTTGGAGGTTGTTTGATTGGGTGTCTGCTTTAGAGGCCTCTGTTGGTGTGCTGTGTTTGTAATTTGTGCCTCCGGGAATGTTTTTCTGTGTTTATGTCTTTGGTTTGCAGTTGTGATAGGTCTATGTGGGACTGTGTTTGTGGTGTGTGTGGTTACCTTCTCCTCCTGACTAGTTTTGGGAGTACTGAGTTGAGGGAGCTCAGCCTCCAATTTGGATAGATGGTTGCATCTCTCACATATATTTGTATTTCTTGGGTGGAGTTGGGGTTGTCTGTGTACTTGGGGCAGGTGTAACATTGCCTCAGGATTCACAGATTCAACTTGTTGTGGCTGGCCTTAGTGGATTGTATGTGTGGACATATTTTATTGCCATACTACTGATCAGTGATTACTTCATTGTTTATGTTTGCTCTATCATGTAGTAGCTTCCTCATTCTCTTGCATGGTTTGGTTATGGCTGGTGTCCACCATGCCAGATGCCTGCGTGTATGGCATTGTGTCTTGTTTTAATTTAGGATTGCATAATCCAAGCATTCCTGGCAGTGTTCATGGAATGGCTGTATTACAGGTTCTGAGGTGTGGCCCATATTTTGCACCTGCACAGGACCTTTAATGGATTCCACATCAGTTTGGAGGAGTGCAAATATTGCTTTACACATGTTTTCCACTGTGGTTTTCTGGCCAGGGACTGTGGTCAGGATTTGTATATCCAGTGTGATTACTCTATGGTCTGGTTTTACCAGTGAGCAATACACTTCTCGTCTTGCCATCCAGTACCCATGTTGCTGATTATCACATCCAGTATGCTTACCCCTCTTGTGGGAGTGGTACGTTGTTCCTGGGCCTTTTGGTTTATGGATTCTATGAACTTGTGTCCTACACTGTTGGAGCTAGTATAATGCTCAGTCACCCAATATAATGTGGTTTGGAGGATTTCATATATTCATGTATTCCAGCATAGGCCAGGTGCAGTTCCTCGTGTTGGGACAGTAGTATGTAGCAGGCTATAAACTGAGGGGCAGTTTTAGCCACTGTTACTTGACCATGGCTAGTCCATGCTGCTTCTTGTTGTGGTACCAACGTGGGGGTGTGGTTAGCCTTGACAATTCTTGCTAGTCACCCTCCTTTTGTAGCTTGTTCCATGTTTTGAGGCTGTACAGCACAGTATGAGGTGTTACCTGGTAGTGTTAGGGTGCTGTTGTGAGCCTTGACTCAGTTTTCTGTTACAGCACAGATATCAACATTCTCCATACTGGGTGAGTTTAGACTGCATACATCTTGCTGTTTCGATTTATCCCTAATCTTATTCTTATCCCTTCTGATACCTATGGAGATATGTTTGTGTTTTGAGCCTTACCTATTCAGGGCACACTGTGGGTAACAACAGCCTTTGCCAGTATCCATACGGCCTGCACTGATAGGTGCACGCCAGTCCTAGCAGGTGGAGCATCATGTCATGCTCAGCATGTTATCCCAGACTGGCACACATTGGATCCCCTTTGACTAACTGTGATACTTCAGTCAATTATTGCACTTGATCATCTCATTGTCATGTTGTGGCATGATGCTTGGTGAGGGTAGGATGTTAGCCAGGGTCCTCAGGTGTGCATATAGTACATGGTGTTACATTACTTAACACATGGCATTCATGCCTCAGGTGGTGCTGCAGGGCTACCTCTGTCAGATGCGCATATTACACTTCCCTGTACATGTTTGTGAGCAGGTCATGTCATTGTAGGCATCCATGTTACTATTTGAGTGAGTCAGAGGGGGTATCATTCCCAGGGTTCCTACTGAGCCAGTGTATGTGCTATGCGTTGCCTCTTTGCCAAGGCCAGGGCATACTGGGCACGCCTCCTTCTGCCTACTGGGGCAGGCTCAGGTTGTTCCTCCTCCGAGTCACGCTCTGCCTGTGATGGCCTTGGCAATGGTGGGGGGCTGTTTGGCCCAGCCCTATGCTGGTCCTGCTGCAGCTGTTTTCACAAGATCATATTATGTAGCATAGCACATACCATGACAATTTGGGTACATGTAGTTGGTGTGTACTGCAAGGCTCCACCAGATGTGTCCAGATACCGGAACCGTGACTTGAGCAGCCCAAACACACGCTCTATTACATTACGTGTTTGTGCGTGTGCCTCATTATGGCGTTCCTGTTCAGGTGTGTGTGCGTTTCTGATGGGTGTCATCAGCCACGGCTCCAGTGCATAACCTGCATCCCCCACTAGGTGTCCATGCGGGATGTCCCCATTGGCAAATGTCTGGTACAGCTGCATCAAATGCCAGATGTGGGAATCATGGTAGCTCCCAGGACAGCCAGCACACACATTCATTATTATGCCCTGGGCATCACATACGACCTGGCAGTTGATGGAGGGGAAGCCCTTGCGGTTGATGTATGCCCTACCCTGCTCACTGGCTGGTGCTTTGGTGCATATGTGCGTGCAGTCTATTGCACCCACTACCTCAGGGTATTCCGCTATTTGCTGGAAGAGACGCATATTGCTGGCCAATCCCTCACGGGCATTGGGGAAATATACATGATCACCGACATGTGCTGACATGGCATCCAGGAACTGGTGCAGTACCCTGGAGGCTGATGCCTGTGATATCCCCATCATATCACTAGTTGGTCTCTGGAAGGTCCCTATTGCTAGTATTCTTAGGCCAACACATACCTTGGTTTCCACTGGGATGGGTTCCCCTCTGTTGGTTCTGTGTGTGAGGCGTGGCCTGCACAGCTCCACTATTTGCTGCAGGAGGTCTCTGTCCACTCTATAGCGCTCTACTATCTCCAGCTCATGTAACCCGTGGTAGGTGACCCTGGGCCTGTACACTCTTCTCCGTCTGCTCACTGTGGGTTGTCTGGCACCATCTGCATTGTCACCACCCTCAGCAAGTCGCCTATGTCTCATTATGACAGCTATGGCAGCCCCTAACATTTCTGCTCTGAGTTCAGCTTTTTCAGTTTTCACTTCTAATAACTTACTCCTGTCTTGCAGTGTCTCTTGAGAGAAACATCCTGCACTGCTGTTTGAAGAGTTTTAAGTGCTGGGCTGGGCTACTATTCTGCCTGTGTAATTGCCTGCTTCTAATTGTTTTCACCTGCTAGCTCCAGCAGTATTCCCTGCTAGCTTCATGCTAAATCTGTTTCTTCCTTTTTCCTCTCTGTTTCCTCAGGGAGGAGCTGTGTGCAAACCAACAGAAACACGCTCACAGTGGCTTACACGCGCGCACACATGCTTACACGGTTCAGAATCTGCTTATTTGGATTAAAATGCGTGCACACCCACGCAAACAGTGTTAAACATCTCCCAACACACTCCCACATGCTCAGTCTGTCTTACACGCGTGCACATTGTCTTACTCGCGCTTCATGGCGCGCACACGTGCGCATGCATGCCCAGCAAGAAACTTTGGTGTAGGCAACAGTGTACACCTTCCATTTCTTGACTTTCTCATGCTTATCTAGTGGCACACCTCTTTCCATGATATCTGTCTGACATCTGTCATGTAACTCTGACCTCCAATGAACTGCATTTCTTTCTACCATTCCCCCCCTGTGATGTCACCTATCTCCTACTCTGTTCCTCCCCCTTCTGTAACTCTTACACTACTCAGACTGTGCTCATTTGCTATGTGACAGTGGAATTCAGTATCCTAACACTCATTTGCATCAGATTGCCTACTAATGCTTAGTTACATCTCTTAGACTCAGCTTCCCCCCTTAGCAACCACTACACGATGGCCATGTTGGTTTTGGTCTGCTGGTCCCTGCATTGACATTCCATGTATTGCATAAAACCCACATTTGTGGGTTTATAACCTTCGTTTTTATGTTTTATACAGTGCAGCCCGTTTGCGCAGGGCTGCGCTGGGTTTTAATATATTTGCATCAGGTTACCTTGCCAATAGCCACATATTTGGCCATTGGCATGCTGCCTGACACATATGCACCCTTTATTTGGAGCTGACATGGCTCCATTACGGTTTTTGCAGAAACGTACTCAGTTGTCAACTGAGTACATTTCTGCAGCTAAAATGGCTCTTACACGGGCTGTTCTGGGCTTCTTGGATCGCTAATCATCCTCATTTGCATGCTATTCGGCTGCAAGTGAGGTGATTAGCTTATCCACGCCCACTCCGTGTAAGAGACGTTTTAGCTTGTCTCTTACATGGACTTTGGGCTGTTCCTGGATCGCGAAGGCTGCATGGAGTCCTACACTACTCTTAGATCCGTGCAAGCCTTCGTGAATCCTGCCCTATATCTATATCTATATCTATCTATCTATATATATATATATATATATATATATATATATATATATATATATATATATATTTCTATAGCTATATCTATATCTATATCTATATATCTATATCTATATCTATATCTATTTCTATATCTATGTCTATTTCTATAGCTATATCTATATCTATATCTATATTTATTTCTATAGCTATATCTATATCTATATGTATTTCTATAGCTATATCTATATCTATATCTATATCTATTTCTATAGCTATATCTATATCTATATCTATTTCTATAGCTATATCTATATCTATTTCTATAGCTATATCTATATATATATCTATATCTATATCTATATCTATATCTATATCTATATCTATATCTATTTCTATAGCTATATCTATTTCTATAGCTATATCTATATCTATATATATATCTATATCTATTTCTATAGTTATATCTATTTCTATAGCTATATCTATATATATATATCTATTTCTATATCTATATCTATATCTATATCTATATCTTAATACTACTTCATAGGTTCATAGGTTCATAGGTTGGTACTAGGCTATCAGCCCTAGGGCCTATACAAGCCTAGCCATAACAATTCCCTGGCTATTTCTTCCCACATTATTTACTTTCCTGGACCCCTGTCTAGCAGGGTGACTGACGTGATCCCTGGGGTGAATTTCCTTTCTCCCATCCAATCGTCAAGGTTCCTCTTGAAGAGGTCCAAAGAGGCACTCTGCTTGACATGTATGGGCAATCTATTCCAGAGTCTGGGGAGTCTCTGGGTCAGGAACCTATCCCTCCAGCATGTTTTGTTTATTGTGATGACAAGGTTTAGATCCCTGGAGCGTGTAGCTCTGAGTGATTGGGATTTCTTTAAGTGTAGCATGTCCAACAGCTCTGGGTTTGACATGGCCTTGTATGTTAAGCAAAGATCGCCTCTGAGTAGACGATATCGACAGAGTATAGCTGGAGTTTTTAAGGCGGTCAGCGTAGGGCATCTGCTTTAGGCCAGTGATTCTTTTAGTGAGGTATTTCTGAGGCCTTTCCAGTTGTTGCAGATGTCTTGAGAGGTACATACCAAATGGGGCATTGTATTCTATAATGGGTCTAATGAGGGATGAGTACAGTGGGACAATGACCTCCTTTTTCTGGATGAAAAGCCCTTCATGATGAGGTGTGCCACATAGAAGGATTTCCTGACTGTTGTGGCAATGTGGTTATCGAAGGTGAGACCACTGTCCACCTGTGTCCCTAAGTCTCTTATCACACTTTCTGTGTTTAGTGTACTGCCACCTATATGGTAATTCATGGATACATGTTTTTCCCAAAGGGATAACAATACATTTCTTGGCATTGAGCTTGAGCCCATGGCTCTGGCACCAAGCATCTATTTCTGTAAGGCCCTTTTGTAGAGTATCCACATCATTTGGGGATTCAATAATGGCTCCCAGTTTGCAGTCATCTGCAAACTTTGTTAGCCAGAGTCCCTTAGTGTTGACCTGTACTTCAGAGAAG